>NC_055996.1:94348209-94651679 GCF_018446385.1 Zingiber officinale
GATTAGATGGGTCGAGGACCGGACATCCAGCATGAAGATCGAAAGCATCGGACGCTGAGCAAAAGTCTAGTCGATTTGGAGGATCGCACTGGCAACAGGTAAATCTCCTAAGAGGAGTAGGTGAGGGCGCGTTCCCCGTAGAGGGAACAGTAGGCGTCGGGTCGACCTAGGGTTTCCGGATGGAAATCCAAAGTCAGACCCGGACAGTCCATTAACTGTCGATATCTTATTTAGTATATCTATTCTGTGCTAACTTTGTTTTGTAGGGTATGTGTTTGGGACTAACACATTTTACAGGAACAAAAAAACAACTTATACCTCGGATGAACAGTGTCCGAGGCACCTCCATGGAGCTTGGAGGCGCCTCGGGTGCAAGCCGAAGCCAGCTGTCCAGAGGAGCTGGAGGCGCCTCGGACGTAGCTGGAGGCGCCTTAGACCAAGGCTGGAAGGCGCCTTGAGGAGGCTTGAAGGCGCCTTGAACCAGATAAGGTTTGACCAGTTCTGTGCTGATCCACGCGTGCGACTCGGCAGCCTGGAGGCACCTCGGACAGGCTTGGAGGCGCCTCCAGCAGGTTATTAAAGGGGTTCGAGCATCACCTTTGAATTAACAATTCAGAAGCTATCTCTTACTAATCTGCTGCTCAAGAGTCGACGTTAAAGTGCTCTTGTAGTCCCTGACGACCCGAAGCTTCATTTACTATTACTCTGTTGTCGGTATTGTTTCAATTTCAGTTGTACTTATTCCTACTTGTACTCATTCATGATATTTTAGTGATTGCCCAAAGTAAACGTTCAATGAGCGTGGGCCTTGGAGTAGGAGTCGCCCAAGGCTCCGAACCAAGTAAAACCACTTAGGTCTTCTGTGTTTGTTTCTTATTTCCGCTGCGTTACTCGTTGTTTTTACGAATCCGAAACGAGTGAAAGCCACGAGCGCTATTCCCCCCCCCCCCCCCCTCTAGCACTTCTCGATCCAACAATTGGTATCAGAGCGGGGTCGCTTCGATTTGGTGCAACCACCAGTTAAGCAAATTTTTCGTGGTGTTTTTAAAGTTTCGGAGTCAATCGGAATTAGTATAATTGCTATATTCTAATCTAGTTTTTTTTATTCGAATCGATTTTTGCTCGAAGTTGGTGCAACACCACTCGAGTTCGTTTTTTTTTCTATTTCATACCGCACTGCTAATCCAGGGCCAAGTCCTGGGACATTTTGTTATTTTTTCTTCGTGCTAGATTTTAATGGGTTTCCAAGAAGGTCCTAGCACTGTTCGACCCCCGCTCTTCTCCGGAGATGATTTCGGATATTGGAAGAACCGGATGGAATACCACCTCAAAACGCAAGTCGATATGTGGATCATTATCCAGACCGGTCTCGAGCTTCCACGCGACGGCACCGAAGAACTCGTCTCATGTATCAACTGGGATGCTAGCATAAAGAAGAAGGTGGAAGCTGATGCCAAAGCAACTTGCATGCTACAATGCAGACTTACAAAAGAAGAACTCAACAAAATTGGACCCTTCTCAAGCGCCAAAGAGCTATGGAACAAACTAATCGAGATGCACGAGGGCACCTCCGATGCTAAAGTAAGTAAGCACGATTTAATTTAAATAAATTATACAATATTAAAATGCAGGAAGGTGAGACGGCGAGTCAGCTTCACGCGCGTATCCAGGACCTCCTAAACGGTCTCCACGCAATCGGCCAAAGGATAGAAAATCGCGACATAATAAGGTACGCGCTTAGCGCTTTTCCGAGGAACACCTTGTGGGCATCCATGGTTGATGCTTACAAGGTTTCTAAGGACCTTTCTTCAATCAAATTAGACGAACTTTTTTCTGAATTAGAATTGCATGAGCAGACTAATGCACGCCTGGTCGAGAAAGGTGTTGTTTTGGTTGCAGGTACCAGCAGAACGCGCGAACCGACGTAGAGGCGCAAAACCAAACCCAAGTCCAAAGATGAATCAGACGCAGAGGACGTCGACGAAGTTATTTCCGAACTGATAAAGCTTGTACGGAAGATATGTAAGTCGAAAAAGGCGACCCAAACAAACATAAAGGACAAGTCTGGAGTCACCTGCTACAACTATAACCAGAAGGGGCACTACAAGCCGGACTGTCTAAATAAGAAGAAATAAAGAAAGAAAGCATTAAATGCAACCTGGTCCGAGTCGAAAAATGAATTCGAGTCCGACGAAGAAGAACCGACAAGCTTCCTCGCGTTGCCAGTACAAGTAAATATTGACAAAACCGAGTCCGAATTCGAGTCCGAAACCGAGAGCGAGTCGGAAACTGAGTCCGAGCGAAGCCACGGATCCGCATCCGTTTCTGAAGGACCGAACTCCACTGTAAGTGCCTTACTTGCCGAAACTCAATTAGATGATTTGCAAAAGTTAATTCCTTACTTGCTTAAGAAATTGGCTAAATCTAATGTTCGGGTCAAGTCACTCCAAAAGGAGGTAACAACTCTTAAGGAAGTGACAGACTCGAGTTCTTTAACTGAGCCTATTCAAATTGGAAGTTCAACTCAAGTCCAACAACTTGAGGAAAAAAATTCCAATTTGAAAACTCAAATTAAAGAACTCAAGGACACGTTGGAACGGTTCACTATGGGTTCCAAGAATTTGGATCTGATTCTTGGAAAACAGCGAGCCATTTACAACAAGTCCGGACTTGGATTCAAAACCAAAAGTAAGTATAAATCATATCTATCTCTAGTAAATAGAAATAATAGAAACATAATTCAAGCATGGGTCCCCAAGTCAAACTTGGTTAATCAAGTTGGACCTGGTCACTATTGGGTCCCCAAGGATCAGATCCATTTCCTTGATAGATCATATCGAGGCTATGATCCAAGGAGAGCTAATAGAAAAGTTATCTCAATAAATAGATAAAATTGATTGATGCTTGTTTATTTATTTTCCTTGCAATATACATGCTTAGACTATGATAGCTTAAGGATCTAGGCGTAATTTACACTTGCTAGTTAAATCTAGGAGTTTCAAAAAGAAAATTAAATATATATTTCTTTGAGCGATTCTGTCTAGGAAGGGGTGAATGATCCAGCGATTCTGACCTGGGAATCAATCATGGAAAGACATATTTAATTGACTAATTGGAAAACCTAAGTTTAACTCAAATGTAAATTAATCCTTAAAAATAACCTAAATTAAAGATAATCATCTCAAAAAATTACTTAAGATTATCTGATTGATAATTTAGAATCGGGTGAGATGGATCTAGTTTCAAATAAGTTCAAATTGTTCAAAATTTAAGCAAACTTAATTAAAATCAACTAAAACCAATCAACCTTTATTTTCTTTTAAAAATCCTTTAATAATCTTTAAAAATTCTTTTAAAAATCATTTTAAAAAATTCTTTAAAAATAATTTGAAAAATTCCTTTAAAAATCATTTGAAAAATTCTTTAAAAATCATTTTAAAAATTCTTTAAAAATAATTTTAAAAATACTTTTAAAGATCATTTTAAAAATACTTTAAAAATCATTTTAAAAACATTTTAAAAATTCTTTAAAAATCATTTTAAAAATCATTTTAAAAAAATATTTTAAAAATCATTTTAAAAATCTTTCAAAACTATTTGAAAAATCTTTTAAAAATCAATTGCAAAATATTTTAAAACTTAATTTCAAAATCATTTGAAAAATCCTTTAAAAATCATTTTAAAAATTCTTTAAAAAATTCTTTGAAAAATTATTTCAAAAACTTATTTTAAAATCCTTTGAAAGATTATTTCAAAAACTTATTTTAAAAAATTATTTCAAAAACTTATTTTAAAATCCTTTGAAAAATTATTTCAAAAACTTATTTTAAAATCTTTTGAAAATTATTTCTAAAACTTATTTAAAAATCCTTTGAAAAATTAGTTCAAAAACTTATTTAAAATTTCACTTAAATCTTTCAAAATGCTTTTAAAAATCATTTGAAAAATCTTTTAAAAACATACTTTGGAAATTATTTAAAAATTTAAAAATTACTTCTCAAACTTAAATTTTAAAACTTATTTACTCTTTTATTTTAAAAGAGCTAAGTGTTAATGTCTATTCTCATTTTACTCTCTTATTTATTTTGATATATGGCAAAGGCGGAGAGTATAAGGAAATTCAAAGAAATTAAAGAAAATTTAAAATAAAAAGAAATTATTTTAAGGGGGAGCTTCTATTAAGGGGGAGTTTTATTGTGCTTATGTTTTAGTTATGCTTGTGCTAGTTTATGTTTATCTTTATTGCATTTTTTTCTTAACTTTGAATTTCGGTTGCCATAATCAAAAAGGGAGGAGATTGTTAGTGCGGGAAGCATCCGACGATCGAACTCAAGTTTTGATAATGGCAAAGGGATTCAAAGTTAAGTTTAATTGTTATCTAATGTGTGTGATTGAGTGTTTCAAGAAAGTCCTAGCTGTGGTTAGACAAGGGGAAAACCCTAGGGGCCGGGATGGTAACCCTAGGTCATAGGGGGTGGTAACCCTATGCAGAAAGTCTTAGCGGGTCGGAGCTTCGGGCAAAAATCCTAGAAGGCAGTAACCCTAGGTTAAAATCCTGGTGTCGCAAACCGGGTAGAAGACTGGATGGGTCGAGGACCGGACATCCAGCATGAAGACCGGAAGCATCGGATGCTGAGCAAAAGTCTAGTCGATCTGGAGGATCGCACTGGCAACAGGTAAATCTCCTAAGAGGAGTAGGTGAGGGTGTGTTCCCTGTAGAGGGAACAGTAGGCGTCGGGTTTACCTAGGGTTTCCAGATGGAAATCCGAAGTCAGATCCGGATAGTCCATTGACTGTCGATATCTCATTTAGTATACCTATTCTGTGCTAACTTTGTTTTGCAAGGTATGTGTTTGGGACTAACACATTTTACAGGAACAAAAAAATAACTTATACCGCGGATGAACAGTGTGCGAGGCGCCTCCATGGAGCTTGGAGGCGCCTCGAGTGCAAGCCGAAGCCAGCTGTCCAGAGGAGCTGGAGGCGCCTCGGACGTAGCTGGAGGCGCCTTGGACCAAGGCTGGAAGGCGCCTTGAGGAGGATTGAAGGTGCCTTGAACCAGATAAGGTTCGACCAGTTCTGTGCTGATCCACGCGTGCGACTCGGCAGCCTGGAGGCGCCTCGGACAGGCTTGGAGGCGCCTCCAGCAGGTTATAAAAGGGGGTTCGAGCAGCACCTTTGAATTAACAATTCAGAAGCTATCTCTTACTAATCTTCTGCTCAAGAGTCAACGTTAAAGTGCTCTTGCAGTCCTCGATGACCCGAAGCTTCATTTACTATTACTCTGTTGTCGGTATTGTTTCAATTTCAGTTGTACTTATTCTTACTTGTACTCATTCACGATATTTTAGTGATTGCCCAAAGTAAACGCTCAACGAGCGTGAGCCTTGGAGTAGGAGTCGCTCAAAGTTCCAAACTAAGTAAAACCACTTGGGTCTTCTGTGTTTGTTTCTTATTTCCGCTGCGTTACTCGTTTTTACGAATCCGAAACAAGTGAAAGCCACGAGCGCTATTCACCCCCCCCCCCCCTCTAGCGCTTCTCGATCCAACACACTTAACAAATAAATGTAGACATTTGACCAATGTGATTCTTTTATTTCAAAAATAAATGTTTACAAAAGCTAGGCTTTTAGTATACACTCTAACACGTCATTCATTCAGGACTCTCATAGTCGCCCGATTGATATCACTCAGCAGTCCGTTCGACCACACGCTTAAACTACTTGGGTTGAGCGCTCGACATTTTCTAGATGGTCCGGTCATCATTTTACAATCTATTGGTCGATATTATCTCGGTCGCCCGTTCGGCATTGTCCGCTCGGCATCTATCCACCCAATCGACATCCTTTCGATCGCCCGGTCGGCATCTTCGTGGTCACGCGTTCAACATTGCTCGCTCGTTCTCTCGATCTGCTCGACATCCCACGTGTCGCTCGGTCATCATTCTCCTGATCTCTCGGTTAGCATCATCGCGATCGCATGCTTTGCCTCGCTTGCTCAGCGTCTCTCCGCCTGATCGGCATTCTGCCGACTACCCCGGTCGACACTTTTTCGATAACCCACTCGGTGTCCTGCTTGACGTTCTATTACTTGCTCGACGTCGGTCCAGTTGTCAACTTGGTATTATTTCTCGTCGCTCGCTCGATACTACTTGAGTCACTTGCTCGGCATCGCCACAGCTACTCGTTCGACATGATAAGACAAGCCAGTGACCTAATTTCGCGTTCGGTAGCGATTCTGTTTTGGGCTTGGTCTAGTCAGTCGGATTTACGCCTCCTTCGACTAGACTTGAAGGGAAGACTTGTGATCCGGATATAGTTTAGAGCACATGAGAGGAATTAAGGAGAGGGAAGGGGACATTTTCATCATTTTGGAGGGTAAGGCTTTAGGGTTTTTAGTGCTTATAAGCACTGTTCACCCGTAGCAAAATGGCGAGGGGGCTTCTTCGTGGGTGGTTTTTTGGGAGGACTCATGTGTTTTTCCACTGCCATGGAAGAGTTTTCTTCCTCTTCGCCGGCACCGACGCCAACTGCCGGCCGCTCCCCTCCTCCTCTCCTCTACCTCCTGTCCTCTGGCCTCCTCACTCCAGCACTACCTCCAGGAAAGGGGGGAAGGACTGCTCGTTTTGTCTTCGCCGCCCAGCTCGCACGCGAGGGAGGAGTCCCTTCCCTACGCCGACGTTGCCCAGGAGCTCAGCGCCGCCTCCGGCAGCCACCTCCATTGTCCCCAGCGGCCAGCGCGACCTCCAGCGGCCAACGCCGCCTCCGATGGCCACCTCCGCTACCCCCAGCGCCCACCGCCACTGTCCCCAGCGGCCAGCGTTCCCTCCAGCGGCCAGCGTTCCCTCCAGCGGCCAGCGCCGCCTCCGGCGGCCACCTCCGCTACCCCCAACGCCCACCGCCGCTATCCCCAGTGGCCAGCGTTGCCTCCAGCGGCCAGCGCCTCCTCCGGCGGTCACCTCCGCTACCCCCAGCGCCCAGCGCCGCTACCCCAGTGACCAGCGTCGCCTCCTGCGGCCACCGCCGCCTCCAGCGACCATTGCAACTACCCACCGCCACCTCTTCCCGCGTCTGGCGCTGTACAGCGCCCGCTGCCGACTCTGGCGTACCCATAGTCGACTCCGATGGCTCTACAGCCGGTGTCCACCGTTTTCTGCGCGGATCTAACCATTACTGTGTGCCGGCCATCGGGCCATTCTATCTCGTTTCGTACTGTTATCCTGCTTGTGAGTTATTAGCATTATCCGGCCTGCGCATCGTGCGCCGATCTGCGAGCCGCTATCATATTCAGTCTGTGTGTCATCCTCTTGGATTCATGTTGCACCGGATTTTGTGTCGATGCCCCCAAATTCGTCTCCTCAGCTGGCTCACACCCATCTACTCGTCCGGGCCGCTACGACTCGATCGATACCGCGATCAGCTCACCGATCCATCCGAGGGCGCCCCTCGGGGGCCAGGGTACGTCATTGTACTCATCCTACATTTACTTTATTGTCTTGCTATTATTTGATTGTTTATACATTCGTGGGATCTGCCTCGAGCATCGGGGTACCAGAGACCGGGACAACCTGATCGCTGACTATAGGTATTGTGGACCAGAGGACTCCGGGTGATTTGGTTAACACAAGAGAGAACTCATCAGCCGGGTCATGGGGATACGGTCAACCTTCTAGATACATCATTCCAACATCCCCATCTTCCCAGATTCCCGATAGGGTGAATACCGATACTACACACCGTTAAATCAATATGATTCAATTTATTTTGACACTATAGATATGATATATTAAAATTTTTGATATTTTTTTCAATCATATTTATGGGGGACCCACCATTTAGTCTCAATCATAGTTTGCAAAATCGCGATCCGGATCGTAGGATCGTACGATCCTACGATCCTAAGACCCAAAATCGATCCAGGATCGTGCAGAATCGAGTTTTGCAGCAGGATCGCAGCAGGATCGGTAGGATCGGTAGGATCGGAACAGGATCGGTAGGATCGTAACAGGATCGGAACAGAATCGGAGCAGGATCGGTGGAAGCTTTGAGAGGTCATAACTTTTGACTCGGATTGAACCACGGGGCCTATAATATATCAAATCAAAGCTCGTTCAGATATCTTTAATAAATTTCAAAGTTTATCCTTAACCACCCTATTTCAAACCCAAAAAATATTATTTAAATCCTTTTCGGATGCCTAGAAGATTTTATTTTTTATTATTATATTTTTTCATCTTGTTAGGGTTTTAAATTATTTAAACATATATTTAATTATTTTTGAGTTAGTTTTTTATCAATAATATTCTGTCATTTTTCCCCCAAAATGATGAATTTTTGGATGTCTATTGTCTAATATTGTGTGACATCAACCAATCTTTAGAAGATTATTTTCGACGTTCATATTTGAATCAAATGATCCAATAACTTTTGTTAGGTACGTTAGGTGCTTTATTGGCCTTTAAATTGGATCATCTTATAAACCAAGGAAATATTTTTGACGTTGAATGTGTTATTATTATTGTGTTAATAGAAATTTTATATTCTTTCATTTTATGATATGAAAATATAAATATTATTACTATGTGAGAATAGTAGTTAAATTACTAGTTAATTTAAATTTGTACATGTAGTAATGTAATCTAAGGTGCTGAGTGTAAATGATTGTATATATATGCAAAATTAGTTATCTATTTATGTGTAAATGAGTTTTTTAAGTATTTTTTCTAATTATTAATCATGTATGATAAGATTTTAAGGGTTTTTGGTAGGATCGTACGATTCTACGATCCGATCCTGACCGATCCGATCCTGACCCTAAATCGATTCTACGTAGGATCGCGATTCTACAAACTATGGTCTCAATGGTTCATTGCGCTCACACGATCGATATAATATGTAATTCAATATATTTTAATTTGGTCCCCACCAAAATAAGATTGAACGTTGTTTTTTTTTAAAAAACAATGAAAATGCTTCTAATTAAAATTCGTATTTCCGCAAATTTTAAAATGATATTAAAAAAAATCATTATAAAGGCTTCAAGCTGGCAAGCATAATGTGATATGTTAAAACATTGTTATTTAAAAAATATTTTGATAAAAATTTATGCCCATTTAAAAAAATGATGTTGACATTTTAAATTTATAGGCACCTGTTTGAGTATACCGAGAATTGTTTTATTTAAAAAAATATTTTGATAAAAGATCGATCAGATGGATCAATGAGGTCAATCACTTTAAATTTGTGGATCTTAGTAAAACATTTCGGAAAATCTTTTTGCCCAAAAAAGTTCATTTAAATAGGGAAATAAGTGGAAGCTGATTTACAAATTAACGTCTGCTCATCAAGCTTTTACTAATTTTAAAAATGTAAAACAATTGTCAATCATTTGTGATCTAAAATTCAATAATTTTGACCACTTTGAAATTTAAATACTTCTTAATGTAATATGAAATCTCTTTCAACATGAACACTTACGAGAAGAATTAAGAGGAAGACTAGGAGTATAAAGAAAGATCTAATAAGATCTTACCCATATTTATTTTGCAAGTCTTCAAATGTCCACCTTGATTCTCTTTATATAGCATTCATCCCTCTTCATTTTTTACTTGTTGGTCAATTAATCTTTCGCCGATTAGTTAACTAGCTAGATCCACCAATCAATTGATTGGTTCCTATGATCGCTTCAGATCGAGTCTACCATTAAGCCTACTTGACTTGATTATATTCCACCATCAAAAATTGCTCCATTTAGTCCTTAAGTTCTCCAAACATTACACAACTTTATTTGATCACTGGTTCTTTCAGGTTTCCTCACAACTTAGTTGACTGAACCTTGAGTAGAACTATTTAATTTGTTGGTTGATTACTCTGAGTCAACTCCTTAACTCCTTAGTTGACTCATCTCTCTAATCAATTACAACTCCAACTCTAATCCTCCTAACTTTTCCACCACAGTTGTCCCTTGATACGGTTGGTAATGGAGGGGCCCATAAGGAAAGGGTTGGAAAAGTCAAGGCCATATGACGGTCAAAAGTCAAGAGGACGTGGTGGTCAATAGTCAAGGTGATGTGGCAGTCAATGGTCAGGCTGGCGGGGCGGTTAAAGGCAAGCAGGTGTGATAGTCAGAGGTCAGGCAGGCTGGTCGATCAAGGGGGCAAAGCAGTCGGAAGACGAGGGAAGACGTCAGGCGGAACACAGGTCACGGGTCGGCATCGGCAGAGCTGATCAGAAGCAGCCCGATCTACAGACCTGCGGTTGAGGGCCAGGAAGTACAAAGCGCAGGATGCAAGTCGGGATCGGCAGAGCTAAGCAGAGGCCAAGAACTGGAAGTATAGGCCAGTGGGTCGGCATCGGCAGAGCTGATCAGAAGCAGCCCGATCTACAGACCTGCGGTTGAGGGCCAGGAAGTACAAAGCGCAGGATGCAAGTCGGGATCGGCAGAGCTAAGCAGAGGCCAAGAACTGGAGGTATAGGCCAATGGGTCAGAAGCGGCAGAGCTGATCAGAAGCAGCCCGAGCTACAGACCTGCGGTTGAGGGCCAGAGAGTACAAAGTGCAGGATGCAGGTTGAAGATCAGCGTAGCTGTGTCTAGACAGCTAGGGCTGCAGGTCTGCGAGTTGGAGGCCTAAAAATGCGAACCACAGGCGCAGGCTGGTGCAGGGACACAATGGATCGGAGGAGCTAAGTAATACGGGTGCGGAGAATCTCAACGGTCCGTCGAGGAGAGTCATTACATATCAACAATATGGGCGAAAGCGGAGGTTCCTAAAACGAAAAGATGCCCTCATAACCAGTAGTAGCCTGCCAGCTGTCCCCCACTACAAGACAAAATCCATGTACGAAGGCGGAGGTTCCAAAAAGGAAAGATGCTTGCACAACAAATGGCAGTACGACAGGTGTCCGGAACTAGACGACAAAGCCCAGCGTCTAACATTTTTTCTGACTGGATGGCAGGCTCCAAAAGGGGGAGGCATAAAAGGCGAGAAATCCCTCGTATGCAGGTACGCGCACATACTCCCTCGTCACTTTTTTCCACAACTGTTTTTTCTTCTTCTTCTCTCTGCTTTTTTCTGGGGAAAAAGGACCTGACTTAAGCGTCGGAGGGCCTGATCCGGGGACTTTTTCCATGGGTTTCGGTCTCTAACGTGAAGGGGGAGATCGTCTGAGTGTGCGCAGGGTCCTGCAGCAGCGTCAGCCACCCGTGGTAGCCGAGTCATCTTCTACGACCTTCCGTCAACCATCGGGACACCTCGACCGGCCTCCATCCGACTCAGCCTCCGGACGGGATCAAATTTGGCGCCGTCTGTGGGAACACAACAACCTGTTCCGGAGCGTGAAGATGGAGGACTCTGGTCGAAGCTCTAGCAGGAGGATCAACGTAACCATGACCGCGGGGGAGTACGAGCTCTTCAAGGAGGTTAGAAAGCAAGCCGCCTCTGAAAAGCAAGGGACAGTTTCGCGGCCCCGTCTAGCACCTGAAACGTCCAAAGAACCGGCTCCTGCTTCCGACAGGGGCTCGAAGAGGAAGCAGCAGGAAGAACCCCCCTGTGCCTCGTTCCGGGAGCCTCGCCGCAACTCCAACTCTAATCCTCCTAACTTTTCCACCACAGTTGTCCCTTGATACGGTTGGTAATGGAGGGGCCCATAAGGAAAGGGTTGGAAAAGTCAAGGCCATATGACGGTCAAAAGTCAAGAGGACGTGGTGGTCAATAGTCAAGGTGATGTGGCAGTCAATGGTCAGGCTGGCGGGGCGGTTAAAGGCAAGCAGGTGTGATAGTCAGAGGTCAGGCAGGCTGGTCGATCAAGGGGGCAAAGCAGTCGGAAGACGAGGGAAGACGTCAGGCGGAACACAGGTCACGGGTCGGCATCGGCAGAGCTGATCAGAAGCAGCCCGAGCTACAGACCTGCGGTTGAGGGCCAGGAAGTACAAAACGCAGGATGCAAGTCAGGATCGGCAGAGCTAAGCAGAGGCCAAGAACTGGAAGTATAGACCAATGGGTCGGAAGCGGCAGAGCTGATCAGAAGCAGCCCGATCTACAGACCTGCGGTTGAGGGCCAGGAAGGTCAAAGCGCAGGATGCAAGTCGGGATCGGCAGAGCTAAGCAGAGGCCAAGAACTGGAGGTATAGGCCAATGGGTCAGAAGCTGCAGAGCTGATCAGAAGCAGCCCGAGCTACAGACCTGCGGTTGAGGGCCAGAGAGTACAAAGTGCAGGATGCAGGTTGAAGATCAGCGTAGCTGTGTCTAGACAGCTAGGGCTGCAGGTCTGCGAGTTGGAGGCCTAAAAATGTGAACCACAGGCGCAGGCTGGTGCAGGGACACAATGGATCGGAGGAGCTAAGTAATACGGGTGCGGAGAATCTCAACGGTCCGTCGAGGAGAGTCATTACATATCAACAATATGGGCGAAAGCGGAGGTTCCTAAAACGAAAAGATGCCCTCATAACCAGTAGTAGCCTGCCAGCTGTCCCCCACTACAAGACAAAATCCATGTACGAAGGCGGAGGTTCCAAAAAGGAAAGATGCTTGCACAACAAATGGCAGTACGACAGGTGTCCGGAACTAGACGACAAAGCCCAGCGTCTAACGTTTTTTCTGACTAGATGGCAGGCTCCAAAAGGGGGAGGCATAAAAGGCGAGAAATCCCTCGTATGCAGGTACGCGCACACACTCCCTCGTCACTTTTTTCCACAACTGTTTTTTCTTCTTCTTCTCTCTGCTTTTTTCTGGGGAAAAAGGACCTGACTTAAGCGTCGGAGGGCCTGATCCGGGGACTTTTTCCATGGGTTTCGTTCTCTAACGTGAAGGGGGAGATCGTCTGAGTGTGCGCAGGGTCCTGCAGCAGCGTCAGCCACCCGTGGTAGCCGAGTCATCTTCTACGACCTTCCGTCAACCATCGGGACACCTCGACCGGCCTCCATCCGACTCAGCCTCCGGACGGGATCAAATTTGGCGCCGTCTGTGGGAACACAACAACCTGTTCCGGAGCGTGAAGATGGAGGACTCTGGTCGAAGCTCTAGCAGGAGGATCAACGTAACCATGACCGCGGGGGAGTACGAGCTCTTCAAGGAGGTTAGAAAGCAAGCCGCCTCTGAAAAGCAAGGGACAGTTTCGCGGCCCCGTCTAGCACCTGAAACGTCCAAAGAACCGGCTCCTGCTTCCGACAGGGGCTCGAAGAGGAAGCAGCAGGAAGAACCCCCCCTGTGCCTCGTTCCGGGAGCCTCGCCGCAACTATCATCGAGCCAAACCCCGTGAGCATAGTCCGAAGAAGGAGGAGCCGCCGGCATCGGTAGCGGAAAGCTCTTTACATCCACCTCGGGATTCCGGAAGGGGAAAAGCTATAATCCCTGCCGGAGATCTGCCTGAAGTTCCGGATGACAAGGTACCCTTCTCGGCTCATATCCTGAGGGAAAGCCTGCCCAAAGGGTATCGAGCCCCGAACATTGGAGAATACGATGGGAGCAAGGACCCGGAAGAGCACCTGAGTAAGTTTAAGAACGCGGCTATCTTGTATCAATACAGCGACGCTGTCCAATGCCGAGTGTTCCTACACACCCTGTCCGGGTCGGCACAAAAGTGGTTTGATGGATTGCCCCCAGAGTCCATCAATCGCTTCGTGGATTTCAAAACGGCCTTCCTGCGCCGTTTCGCCAGTAGTCGTAAGTATCAAAAAACCGACCACTGTCTTTTTGCTCTCAAGCAGGATTCGACTGAGCCCTTGCGAAGCTACATCAACCGGTTCAGTCAGGTGGCCAACGACGTCCCCTCCGCCACCTCTGAAATATTGATGAGCGCCTTCTCCCACGGATTGCGAGAAGGGGAATTCTTCAGGGACCTCATCAAAAACCCCGCCCGAAGCTTCGACGATATGGTGGAGAAAGCTTCTTGCTACATCAAGGTCGAAGAAGCGCAGGCCGCTAGGCGGAAAGCCGAGAAGACGGTGGCTCCGGGCAACCGACCTGAAAGGAGAGCACCGCAGCCAGCTCAGCCCTTCCAGCGCGTTCAACCCAGGACTGCCCCCCAGCCCGCTCAGGGAGTCAGGCCAGCTCCGCGAGTCGCCGCCGTACACGCGCCCAGGCCTGGACCAAGGGGGGCACCATATTGCACATATCATCGGTCCAGGAGGCACGATCTCAGTAACTGCTTCCAATTCGCCCGCGACTCCAGGCGAGCTGCGGAACAGGGCTTGCCTCCCCCGGCGTTGGCGCCCCAAATACAGAGAATGGAGGAAGAACGGGCTGCAGCTGGGCGTGCTCGGCAGACCCGGCCCGACCTAGCCGGCCCATCTAACCAAGCTGGCCTCGGGGAAGACCGAAGGGATGCCGGAGAACTGGAGAACCGGGGCAACGTTGCTGTGCGAGAGATCGGTTTGATCTCAGGAGGGCCCACTGACGGGGACTCAGGCCGAGCCCGCAAGTCGCACGTTCGGCGGTTGTATGTGGGAGCCGTGGGATGCAGCCATGAGCAGGCCTCCGGCCCTGTTATTAGCTTTGGGCCTCAAGACCTGGAGGGTCTGGAACTGCCCACGACGACGCCCTCATAATCAAGGCCGTTATTGCTAACAGCCGAGTGGCTCGGGTCTTTGTGGATACCGGGAGCTCGGTCAACATTTTATTCAGAGCTGCGTTCGAGAAGATGCAGATCGACGCTGCGGAGCTCCAACCTGTAACCACTTCCTTGTATGGGTTTACAGGTAATGAAGTCAAACCCATGGGTCAGATCAAGCTGGCCATTTCCATGGGCACTGAGCCATTGGTGCGCACCCGGAGGAGCACCTTCATTGTAGTGGATTCGCCTTCCTCCTACAACGTCATCCTGGGAAGGCTAGCTCTGCATGAGTTCCGGGCTGCCGTCTCCACTTTTCATCAGAAGATCAAGTTTCCGGTCGGCGAGCAAGTCGGGGAGGTCAAGGGAGAGCAGAAGGTGTCTCGAAGCTGCTACATAGATATGGTCCGGGTGGAGGTACGCAAGAGCCGGCGGACTCAGGATGGTGGAGTACATGCTATCCAAGAAGAGCCTTTGCCTATTGCAGAGGAGCTCATTCCTTGGGAAGAAATTCGGCTGCATGAGGACAGAGCAGAGAGCATCACCCGCATTGCTAGTGACTTACCGCTGGAGCTTAAGTCTGAGCTAATACAGTGCCTGATCCGCAATAGGGACATTTTTGCTTGGTCACCAGAAGAGTTGCCCGGGGTCAAGCCAGAAGTAGCTGAGCACAAGTTGCATTTTATACCCGAGGCTAAGCCAGTCAAGCAGAAGAAGAGAAACTTCTCCGCCGACCAGAATAAGATTATCCGAGCTGAAGTGGATCAGCTCAGAAGGACAGGGCATGTTCGAGAGGTACAATTCCCGTCCTGGCTTTCCAACGTCGTATTGGTGAAGAAGCCCAACAATAAATGGAGGGTGTGCATAGACTTTCGCGACCTTAACAGAGCCACTCCCAAAGACTGTTATCCTCTCCCGAGGATCGATCAGGTGGTGGATTCTACTGCTGGCTGTGAGAGGATATGCATGATGGACGCTTATCAGGGATATCATCAGATACCCTTGGCTAGGGAGGACCAGGAGAAAGTCAGTTTCATAACGGCCGACGGTACTTTTTGCTATACAGTCATGCCATTTGGACTCAGGAACGCTGGGGCTACCTACCAAAGGATGATGGACAAAGTCTTTCGGAGTCAGATCGGGCGGAACGTAGAGGTTTATGTGGATGACATCCTGATCAAGTCCCCCCTGGCGTCCAGCCTAATAAAAGATGTAGAAGAGACCTGTGGGACTCTGAGGCAATATGGGGTGAAGCTGAATCCCCTGAAATGTTTGTTCGGGGCCAAAGGAGGGAAGTTTCTGGGCTATTTGGTGACCGAACGAGGGATAGAGGCCAACCCTGAGAAGGTGTAAGCACTTCGGAACATGCACATCCCTCAGAATCTGAAGGAAACGCAGAAGCTGGTCGGCAGGATAACAGCACTGTCCCGATTCATCTCCAGATCTGCAAATAGAGCGGCACCCTTCTTCAAAGTGCTCAGGAAAGCGGCCAAGTTTCAGTGGACGGAAGAATGCACACAGGCCTTCGAGGAGCTAAAGCAGTACCTGGAGTCCTTACCATCACTGTTCAAGCCTGTTGTGGGAGAGCCCCTTTGGGTCTACTTGTCAGCTACCCCCGAGGCCGTGGGGGCTGTGCTGGTTAAGGAGCAGGACAATGTACAACGGCCAGTGTATTTTTTCAGTCATCTATTGAAGGGAGCTGAGTCTCGGTATACGGCCCTAGAAAAGTTGGTTTACGGACTTGTTCTAATGGCTCGGCGCCTCCGACCGTATTTTCTGGCGCATCCTATTACTATCTTAACAAACAGCACAATGGGGCGGGCTCTCACCAAAGTGGAGGTGGCAGGTCGGCTTATCAAATGGGCAACCGAGCTAGGGGAATATGATATACAGTATCAGCCCCGAACCGCGATCAAAGCACAGGCTCTGACGGATTTCTTGACAGAAGTTTATCAGGCCGACTCGGAGGAGGTCTGGAAGATTTATGTAGACAGATCAGCTACCCATCGGGGAAGTGGTGTAGGCGCACTTCTAATATCTCCGCAGGGAGATATTATGCAGCTAGCTGTACGACTAAATTTTAGAGCTACTAACAATGAGGCAGAGTATGAAGCCCTATTGGCAGGTCTACAAGCAGCTCGGCATGTGGGGGCGAGCAAGGTCGTAATATACTCAGATTCACAGCTAGTAACTCAGCAGGTGGTCGGGCATTTCGAAGCAAACAATGAAAAGATGCAAGTTTACAAGGAAGCCTATGAGAAGATGAGAAAAGATTTTAAGGAGGTCACAGTCACCAAGATTCCCAGGGCTGAAAATGAAAGGGCAGATGAACTAGCTAAAATGGCCAGCTCTCTGACTACTTGGGTACTTGACAGACCTATAGCGCAGACCTTCCTTATAGCTCAGATCGATCTGCAAAATAATATGGGAGAAGTAATTGATTGGAGGGCGCCCATAATAAGTTTCCTCCAGCAGGGAATTATACCCACCAACCCAGAAGAGGCACGAATGCTCAGGAGACAGGCCCGTTCTTATGCTATGATTGGAGATCAACTGTACAAAAGATCCTTCTCCAGACCTCTGCTCAGATGCCTGAATACGGAAGAAGCAGATCAGGCCTTACGAGAGATACACTTGGGGTGCTGCGGTAATCACGCAGGCGGGAGAACGCTGGCTCGGAAAGTACTATTGGCCGGATATTTCTGGCCTACCTTGCAGAAGGACGCACAGAAGTTGGTGAATACTTGTCTGTCATGCCAAAGATACCAGAATCTGACGCACCGACCTACAGAGCTGCTGAGAACTTCTATAGTGTCTTGCCCATTTGACCAGTGGGGTATGGATATAGTGGGTCCTTTCCCGATGGCTACGGGGCAAAGGCGTTTCTTGCTGGTAGCAGTGGATTACTTCTCCAAGTGGGTGGAAGCGGAAGCTCTGGCCAAAATCACCGAAGATGCGGTGATCCAGTTCCTATGGAAAAATATCTTTTGCAGATTCGGCTTGCCTCATAAATTGGTATCAGACAATGGCAGACAATTTCAAGGATGCAAAATACAGAAGTGGTGCGAAGGGTTCGGCATAACTCAGGCCTTCACTTCGGTGGCTCATCCACAAAGCAATGGTCAGATAGAGGTAGTCAATCGGGAAATAGTGCGGGGGCTCAAAGTCAAGCTGGATCACACGGGAGGCAGTTGGGTGGACGAGCTGCCGAGCATTTTATGGGCCTATCGTACAACACCCCGGGAAAGTACAGGTCTGACACCTTTCCATTTAGTGTATGGCAATGAAGCAGTGGTACCTCTGGAGGTCGGGATACCGTCTGCGAGAAGAATGATGTATGATGAAGGGAACGCAGAGCGACGGCTAGCTGAGCTAGATTTCATCAGCGAAATTCGTGAACAAACAGCGGCCAGGTTGGAGGCCTACAGACAGAAAATGAGGCAAAACTATAATAGAAGGGTGATCCCTCGTTTCTTCGGAGAAGGAGACCTAGTCTGGAAGCAGGTGAAGCCCTTGGGGGAAGTGACGAAGCTAGCACCACAATGGGACGGACCATACAAAGTCATCAAGAAGCTGGCATCAGGGGCCTATTATTTGCAGGACGCTCAAGGAAGGAAGCTGGATCGACCTTGGAGTGCTAACTACTTACAAACCTATCGAGTTTGAGGGGGCTGGCTCTGTGGACGTAGGCCGGATCAGACGAAGGGCGTGGAGACAGTAGGACAGTTAAGTGAAAACTCGAAAAGACATGTATACATGTAACAATTTCCCAGTTTAAGTGGCTAGTACAGATCATTTGAAAAGAGCAAAAATCTCATCCGGAAAGCCTTGAATGATTTGGTCGTGATTCAAGAAGTCTGTCGGGGGGATAGAGCTCAAGAAGCCCTGTGCGTGCAGTTGCCTGATAACTCCAGCCGCCGTATATGGCACGGTCGTAGCAAAGCGTGCCCCAGCCTGGGATAGAAATTCGGGAGAAGTCAGATACGACATTCGGCTTCGCAGGCAACGAGCCTCCTCTCCTTCTTGATAGACGGTTAAGGCGGTGGATACTCCAGTTAACGCCGCTCGGGACTGTGACAGTTCTGCTTTCAGCGACCTCAATTCAGCTGCTTGAGTCTCCAACTGTGCAGCCTGGACCTCCAATTTATTGTTCTTGTCCTGCAGAAGAGTATTCTTGGATTGTATTTCCTGAGCTTGATGGGCTAGTTGCTGCTGAAACCCCGCCTCAGAGGCAGCTCTTTCCTCTTTTACAACTCGGAGCTCATCTCTCACCTGTATCAAGGACCATTTCTGACGGGCAGTCTGATTGGTTAGGGCTTGAATCTCCGCTCGAAAAGCATAACTGGCTTGGGCGGGATCGTTCAATTGCAACTCCAATTCGGAGACTCTCTCCTGGAGTTCCTTGCTTTCATGATGAAGGGCGTGAAAAGACTGATTCAGCACCAAAGATTCTGCGTGGGTCTGGGCAGAAAATACAACCTTCAGTTAAGGCAATGCAATAGCAGGAGTAAGGTGAGAGGTACGTACCTTGGCCCAGGACTTCGAAAACCTGTCCATCTGGACTAATGTAGGCGCACTACCCATTTGATCCATGCTCTCTGCCCACAAACTGCCGAGACAGCCTTTCATCATCAGAAGACTCGTGGGGGCGTCGGGCCGCCGAGCTAGAGCAGCTTCGGAGGGGATGGTGGTCCTGTAACGATGGCGAGTGGAGGAGGAAGGTTGAGAAGGGCCGGCGTCAGCACCAGGAGGAGCAGAAGGAGGTTCGAGAACGGGCTCTGTTGGCGCGAGGTTCGGAGGATCGCTTGGGCTGTCTTCCTCTGCAGGAACGGGGGCGGAGCGCAAGGCAGCTGGTCTTCCCCTGTAAGGGTTGGGAGAGGCTGCCAGATAAAGGAAACAAAAATGAAGAGGGAAAGGATGTCATAGCCAGTCTCGACGGCAGAGAGGGGGCAATGTGGTAGTATAAGGAACAGAATCAAGTGTCAGTGAAGTCAGACCTGGTCTTCGGCGCTGCCTGTGAAGCAGGGGCTGGTTATCAGAGTCAGAGTCATCAGAGCGAGGCTGACCCTGTGAAGAGGCGGCCGCAGCCCTGTCTGTGGCGCCCCGGTCGGATGAGCTCGGACCTGCGCGATGAAGAGCTGCGCGACTACGTCCGGATGCCCGCAAGGCTCCTCTGAAGGCGCGTCTGGCCGGGCGAGTAGCTTGTCCCCGACCCCGACCTCGGCTCAAGGCAGCAGGGGAAGGAGAAGCGGCGTGTGAGGCAGGGCCGGGAGCAGGTTGAGTAGTTGCCCCAAAGGAAGCGGATCCGAGATGAGGAAGTAGCCTCCTGTCCAAGATTGCCCGACCGCGCCGCATTATCTCCAGGTCATCGAGGGGCAGAGGCAGAACCTCTGACGCACGATGCAGAACCTCAGCTGAAGGCGCCAACACGAGAGGTCATTCTCACAGGGAAAGTGATCAAAAAGGAGGCACTCAACGCGAACTTACCCAAGGAGCGCGGTGTGTCAGAGGTACAGCGGCTTAGCCTGAAGAAAGAAAGTACATCTTCAGATAGTAGTCTCGTCAGATTCAAGCGCCAATCCTCCATTCGATCAGCAGCCGTGGCATAGGGGAGGTCCATGTGGAATTCGTTCAGCACTAGAGTCAGAGGCAGTTCAGGTTGCCAGTGCATGGGCCAGTCAGTTTCCTCCGGAAACCGGAGAAAAAAGAACTTTTTCTTCCAGTTAGCACTGGGAGGAGGAAGAGGAGAAAAGAAAGCGGTTTGGCTGCGGGCTTGGAAATCAAAGAGACCATCGGCACGCCGAACGAGAGTGAAGAAGCAATGAAAAAGGGGAGCTGACCAAGAAGCCTCACAAACTTCGCAGAGTACTACAAAGTCACATAAAATCTTTATGGAATTGGGGGTTAACTGACCTAAGGGAATCATAAAGTAGCGGCACACTCCGGACAAAAAAGGATGCGGGGGTAGACGAAGGCCAGATACGAATTGCTCAGTAAAGAAAGTACAAGAACCCGGCGGGGGATCGAAGTACAAGTTCACACCAGTAGGAATGATGGGGCGAAAGCTAGTAGGGATTTCGTAAGTGTACCGTAGGTCATCCCAATCTAACTCAGCGAAAGTTGAAGCGCCTGGGAAATGCTCCGCTAGCAAGGAAGCCCAAGAAGGAGAAGCCATTGCAAGAAAGATTATCTTAGGCGGCAGAAGGAACAGACGAAAAGGGGAAGCTTGGAGAAAAAAGAAGAAGCGCGGCGCAGTCTCAGAAATGATCAGTCGGCGGCGGCGACGTTTGAGTACTTCGTGGCGATGGCGAATCATAACAAAAGGGAGAGAGGAAGAAGATACTTATAGGTATGGTGGAGGAAGGATATTTTCGTAAAACCGCAACGGACGGTGGATGCAGGAGCGGAGGCAGGCAGGGAGCGCTCTGTGATGAGCCCCGAAAATATAACCAGAGGGCATTATGGGAAAGGCGAGGGCTCGAAGCACGAAGCGTCTCCTAAAGGAGTCGCTCCAACCAAGACAAAAGTATACGGAAGAGCTAGCAGGGAGACCGGTAGTGCAGGTCAGCAGGCTTCAAGGACATGCGAGGCAAGAGTTGGCCCGGGCCGGGCTAGGTACAAAGGCAAGTATCGGAGGAAGAGTTTTTTGGCCGAACAAAGCAAGCAAAATGAGCAAGAGCGAGCAGGTTAGCATAGATCTACTAAAACCACGGACGACCTACTAAGGAAAGAAACAAGTTAAGGATGCATGAAGGGGAAGCGAGACAATTATCCGAAGTTCAATACGACCATACGATCAAGTATAATCATGAAAGGTTCAGCATCAACACCCAAAAGGAGAACATTACAACACATCGCTCGTCATACAACATCCGGGGGAGAATGCACTGAGTCAGCGGAAGCCGAAGGAAGGAGCCCGGGGTCGGCCGGTGATGTGTCGGGAGATGCAGGATCAGCAGACATGTCAGATACAGCAACGGGAGGGGCCTGGGCAGAGATATCCCCGAGAGCTGGATCGGCCGCAGTTGGAGGAGCCTCCAATAGGAAAAGTCCCTCATCCGCTTCAAAAGAAGGGAAGGTGTCCTGCGGCAATTCCCTGGTTAGGCGAGCTGTGTCCAGGAAGGTGGCAGGAGGTGCCGAACGAAGGAAGCCTTGCTCAAAGGCTTGTCTGACCCCACCAGCGGCCCCATGACAAAGCAATAGGACCATCCATCGCCCCAGCTTATGGAGGAAAAAGGAAGAGCGGACGTAGGTCAGTCTGTACGTCTTCAGCCGCTCTGATTCGCCAGCCTGGTACACCTCCAAACTATTTTGGTTCGCCACAGCCTCGGCGCGGGCCACAGATAAATCGCTCTGGCCCTGAGTAGCTGTTTCCTGGGCCTTCAAGAGATCCGCTTGCAAGGACTGGAGAGTGGCCTGACACGCTTCCCACTGAGTCTGCATGGTTGTTTCTCGGGCAGCGGCAGCACTAGCCAGGGCCTGGGCGTCGGCCAGCCTCATCTGCAAGAGCTCCTGACCTTACCGTAGAAGCGTCAACTCCTCTGATTGGGAGAGCAGCTCTGCCTCTTTGGCTTTCAGCTCAGAAACTATCGCTTGGCGACGATCCACTTCAAAAGCCAGGGAAGACTCACTTGTCTTCAAAGCCGCCTCCAGCTGTTGAAGTTTATCGAAGGCAACATGGGAAATGGTCCGAGCAGAGGCCGCCGACTCCCCGATGGCACGCAAATAGGCATCCAAGCTTCCCAGAGAAGGCTCGGGAGGAGCGGAGGAAGCCGCAGGGCGCTCAAGTTCCTGAAGACGTGCCTTGAGCACCGCGTTCTCTCGCTGAAGCTCGGTTGCTCGCTGCACGGCGCTCAGACTCGCGGAGTAGGTCTGCAAGTGGCCGGAAGAAGAGAAGGGGGGTTACAGAAATACACGGATACAAGGAAAAAGAAGAGAAAGGGCTTACCGCGACCAGGGAGCGAGCAATTTGATCGAATTCCCCCAAAGGAGAACCGCTCTCCCAGAACTGCTGGCTGGCTGATTGCCAGGAGATGGCCAGGTCCCCAAAGAAGTTGACCCTACCGAAGATAGGCGACGAATCAGCAGCAGGCGTGTAGGCCGGATCGGTCTCCGAAGGGAGCCGCCATGACGCTTCAAAGGCTGCGTCTGTAGAGGGCTGGTTCGGAAGCGGCATGGCTGGGCTCGGAGGCGCTATGAGAGGAGACGCGGAGGGCATCAGTAGGCCCAGGGGCTGGTCGCCAGAGGACGAAGGCGGGGCAGGGAACATACTCTGGATTAGCGCAGAAGTAGTTAGGTCCAACGGTGGGTCTGCCACCTCCGGATCAGAGGCCTTCTCCTGGACCAAGCTTGCCTCTTGGACCGAGCTCGTATCCGAGGACCGGGTGGGGGAAGAAAAGCTCACTACACGCTGGCGGCGAGGAGGTGGAGGAGAAGTGACTGGGGCTGTCCGTTTTCCCTTGCGTGTCAGGCGCAGCTTCATAGTCGGAGGAAGAGAAGACACTTGTTCTGCAGGCGATGGCTCGGCCGTAGGTTGGTCAGAGGTGCAAGGCAGGGCTGAGTCCGCTGGATTAAGTGCAGTTGGCTCAACAAGCATCGGAGCCTCTCCCGCATCAGAAGGCCGGGCTTCCGAAAGCTGCGGACCAGCAGCGACGGCGGGAGCAGAAGGTGGATCCTGGGTTAGCTCCTCATTCAGAGCTTGCAGAACGATCACCACAGGTGTCTCTTGACTGGCGAAGGAACGGAGGATTGCAGCCACTGTAAAAATAAGGAGAAAAAGCACCTCAGTTAGCGAAGAGCTGTATATAAAAAGATAACAACTTACCAAAATGAGCTCCAATTTCGGTAGAGACAGGACTAAGGCCAAAAGCATGCAGAATGCCTTCCAGCATCAGCACAAACAGTCGAACATCGACACCTTTCAGCTTGTTCATAGCAGCGGAGCAGGCATGTTCATGGACATGCGAAGGGAAGTCCGAAGCGAGAAGGGGGAGCCATTGGGAAGGTCCGGCTAAGGGGGTAGGGGGCTTAAGGAAGAAAAAGCGAGACCTCCAGCCTTTGTTGGAAGAAGGGAGGTCATAAAAAAACTTAAGGCCCGGCTTGGCCTGAACGTTGAATACCCCTGCCTCAGCTCGCCGGAAGGAGTAGAAGTGATGGAACAGTCTAGCAGTCAAGGGGATTCGATAAATGCGGCACAAGATGATGGTTCCGCAGACTGCGCGGAATACATTGGGGGCAAACTGAGAGATACCAATCCCGCAATACTGACTCAACTCAGAGAGAAAAGGATGTAGCGGGAAGCGAAGACCGCCTACGACCTGATCCTTAAAGACAGTGATAAACCCTTCGGGGGGAGAAGAAGGATGTTCGTCTGTCGTGGGAAGGCGAAACTCATATGCCGGGCCTACCCCCAGGTTGGATTGCAGTGCAGACAGGTCGTGGTGGTCTAAATCAGAAATGTAATGTGAATACCAGAGGGGGTCCTTACCATCCATGGCTGTGAGGAGCAAGCAGGCGAGGGGGATGAAGACAAGAAGGGTCACAGGTCAGGCGTAAGCAGGAAGACGAGGAGCTGCACTGCTAGAAACGGCCGCGAACGAAGGGAGGAGGAGGATGGCGAAGCGTCGGGGTAAGGAAAGCGGACTGCCTTTAGGGTTTATAAAGCCCATTCATTCCTAGGAAACATCGAGAGTTGAGCCGCATATCTTTTTGGGGCAACGTGCCTCAACGCCGTTGGATGGGAAATAAGCGCCGAAGGGTGCAAACGGGGGTCAGATGCTGGCGTCACGGGGCGTGCGCAGTAAAGGCGCCGGACAGGTGTCATCGCGAGAAGGAACGCATTAAAGGTCGACAAGGCAAGGTAATCATGAAGAGGCGTGGCCTCAAAAAAAGAAGCATTCTTCATGAAAGGCTCGAGGCTAGGCGGGAAGTTTCATGAAGCTGCAGAAGCCAAGCAATTCAAAAGGGTCGCAGGTAAGACGGGGCAGCGGAAGCGATTGTCAGACCAGAAAAGTAGCAAGCAGGTCTGCGGGGATGTTCCTCGACCGAGCAAGTAGCTCCGCATAGGTATCCCTGATCCAAGCAGCTGACCAGGCGCGTCGCGAGAACTGCGGGGTCATCATAAGATGCAAGGGCGCTGTGGCCCAAGGGTGGAGTAAGGTTTTTACGCTCCCTTTCTTATTCTTAATTCTATACCATACGTGATGCAATTGCAAGAAGAAATGCGACGCAAATGAGTAAGCCCAAAGATAGCAATAGCGACCAAATTAACTAAAGCAATAAGGCCGACGCAGGCGGGACGGATGGAGGCGAAGAAGAGCGATGCATTTATGCCTTTGCCGTTTGGGAGTATTATTACTGGTCTCGGACCAGCGCCATCGCCACCGGTCTCGGACCGGAGTATTCTTACTGGTCTCGGACCAGCGCCATCGCCACCGGTCTCAGACCGGAGTATTCTTACTGGTCTCGGACCAGCGCCATCGCCATCGGTCTCGGACCGGAGTAGTCCCAGACTCTCGCCCCAGTGCGAGTTATAAGTGAGCTCTGCTCTCATGCCCAACGACCTTTCAGGTCGGCTCCCATGCGAGAATTAAAAGTGAGCCCTGTGCTCACGCCCAACGACCTTTTTAGGTCGGTAGTCCAGGACTCTCGCCCCAGTGCGAGTTATAAGTGAGCTCTGCTCTCACGCCCAACGATCTTTCAGGTCGGCTCCCATGCGAGAATTATAAGTGAGCCTTGTGCTCACGCCCAACGACCTTTTAGGTCGGTAGCCCCAGACTCTCGCCTCAGTGCGAGTTATAAGTAAGCTCCGCTCTCACGCCCAACGACCTTTCAGGTCGGCTCCCATGCGAATTATAAGTGAGCCTTGTGCTCACGCCCAACGACCTTTAGGTCGGTGGTCTCACCCCCCGGCGAGTTATAAGTGAGCTCTGCTCTCACGCCCAACGACTTCGGTCGGCTCCCATGCGAGAATTATAAGTGAGCCTTGTGCTCACGCCCAACCGACCTTTTAGGTCGGTAGTCCCACACTCGCCTCGGTCGAGTTATAAGTGAGCTCGCCCTCACGCCCAACGACCTTCGGGTCGGCTCCTAGAATCTGGCCCCAGTATGCTCACGCCCAACCACCTTTAGGTCGGTAGTCCCAGACGCCCAACGCGAGTTATAAGTGAGCTCGCTCTCACGCCCAACGACCTTCGGTCGGCTCCCATCGAGAATTATAAGTGAGACTTGTGCTCACGCCCAACGACCTTTTAGGTCTGAGTCTCGCACTCTCGCCTGGTCAGAAGTTATAAGTGAGCTCAACACGCCTAACGACCTTCGGTCGGTTCCCATGCGAGAATTATAAGTGAGCCTTGTGCTCACGCCCAACCACCTTTAGGTCGGTAGCCCCAGACTCTCGCCTCCGAGTTATAAGTGAGCTCTGCTCTCACGCCCAACGACCTTTCAGGTCGGCTCCCATGCGAGAATTATAAGTGAGCCTTGTGCTCACGCCCAACGACCTTTTTTGGTCGGTAGCCCCAGACTCTCGCCTCAGTGCGAGTTATAAGTGAGCTCTGCTCTCACGCCCAACGACCTTTCAGGTCGGCTCCCATGCGAGAATTATAAGTGAGCCTTGTGCTCACGCCCAACGACCTTTTTAGGTCGGTAGTCCCAGACTCTCGCCTCAGTGCGAGTTATAAGTGAGCTCTGCTCTCACGCCCAACGACCTTTCAGGTCGGCTCCCATGCGAGAATTATAAGTGAGCCTTGTGCTCACGCCCAACGACCTTTTTAGGTCGGTAGTCCCAGACTCTCGCCCCAGTGCGAGTTATAAGTGAGCTCTGCTCTCACACCCAACGACCTTTCAGGTCGGCTCCCATGCGAGAATTATAAGTGAGCCTTGTGCTCACGCCCAACGACCTTTTTAGGTCGGTAGTCCCAGACTCTCGCCTCAGTGGGAGTTATAAGTGAGCTCTGCTCTCACGCCCAACGACCTTTTAGGTCGGCTCCCATGTGAGATTCAAAAGTGAGCTCTATCCTCACGCCCAACGACCTTTCAGGTCGGCCCCCACGCGGGGATCAGAAATCAACTCCTCTGCGAAAATCATAAGCGAGCTCGGTGCCTATACCTGACTACCTTTCTGAGGGATGTGCCTCACCTTGAGCGGAGCATTTTCCATAATCAGGTCAGCTACATCTGGCTTTACTTTACGCAAATTCCAAATATGCAGCAAATACGCAGGACAAAGGATGCGGAACGTCATCTACCCTACTCCTAGAGCGTCGATATTAGCTACGAAATCAGGTTTTCCACGTCTACTACAGTTTTTAAGCTTTATATCAGTTTTACTATCCAAAATTCATACATGAAAAGGAATCATGAAACAATTCTGGGCTCTTACATATGGGCCAGTTTCTAAGAAAATACTTGCTAGATGAAAATTGAGCAGGGGAAACTTGGCCAAAAGGGGACGGATGTACAAGCATTGCAGCACAATCCAATAAGAAGGTGATACAGCCAAGGCCACAAGAAGGAACGTCGTATGGCAAAGGAGCCACTGAGACAACTATTCCCCAGGCCGGCTTTGACTCGGGGAAGGAATTGGCCCTGGGGAATGAACACTTCCGCGTGAAGACCTGTCGGGAGATTCAGGGGCGTTCACAGCTCGAGCCGCGTAAAGATCTGATGACCGCTTGCTGCTGAGTGATAGTGCGTTGCTTATCCTCGAGGCCCGCGCGGAGGAGGGAGAGCTCCTTTTCATGCTCTCGACGCAACTGTTCCTGGAGACCAAGTTGACGCTGCAGGCTAGCCTGGCACTGCTCCTTCCTCGTCTTCTCCACATCCACGCAGTACTTTGCAAGGCGATACTGGTCTTCCATGGAACGCAGAGCAGCTACCTGGCGATCTCGATCTTGAGACACGCGATTTAGCTCGCGCTCTCTCGAGACAAGTAGCGTGGTGAGTTCGTTTACCTGCATTTGGGAGGGCGGTTGGTCAACTTCCTGAGAAGAGGGAGGAGAATGCATCGTGTGGGGAAGCGGTTGGCGGAACGCGGGTGAGACAGCGTAAAAAAGAAGGGATAGCATGGAGAAGCGACCTTAAGGCTCCTTATGAAGAGGAGTAGCAGCTAAGTCAAAGCAACTGCGTGGGCGCGGCGCCCCAAGCGGCTGGCGACGCAATAAAGGAGGCATGGTATCCCAGGCGACGCGACACAAAAGTTGGTGCGTGACGCAGGAAGCAGAAGCGCGCAGAGATATGCTGAGGTCACAGAGATGTGCTGAAGCAGAAGCGCGCAGAGATATGCTGAGGTCACAGAGATGTGCTGAGGCAGGAGCACGGAGATATGCTGAGGTCTCAGAGATATGCTGACGTCGTAGAGAGGTGCGAAGGTCTAGTCAGTCAGACTGTCGTCCTCCTTCGACTAGACTTGTGAGGGAGGCTTGTGATACGGTTGGTAATGGAGGGGCCCATGAGGAAAGGGTTGGAAAAGTCAAGGCCATATGGCGGTCAAAAGTCAAGAGGACGTGGTGGTCAATAGTCAAGGTAATGTGGCAGTCAATGGTCAGACTGGCGGGGCGATTAAAGGCAAGCAGGTGTGATAGTCAGAGGTCAGGCAGGCTGGTCGATCAAGGGGGCAAAGCAGTCGGAAGACGAGGGAAGACGTCAGGCGGAACACAGGTCACGGGTCGGCATCGGCAGAGCTGATCAGAAGCAGCCCGAGCTACAGACCTGCGGTTGAGGGCCAGGAAGTACAAAACGCAGGATGCAAGTCGAGATCGGCAGAGCTAAGCAGAAGCCAAGAACTGGAAGTATAGACCAATGGGTCGGAAGCGGCAGAGCTGATCAGAAGCAGCCCGATCTACAGACCTGCGGTTGAGGGCCAGGAAGTACAAAGCGCAGTATGCAAGTCGGGATCGGCAGAGCTAAGCAGAGGCCAAGAACTGGAGGTATAGGCCAATGGGTCGGAAGCAGCAGAGCTGATCAGAAGCAGCCCGAGCTACAGACCTGCGGTTGAGGGCCAGAGAGTACAAAGTGCAGGATGCAGGTTGAAGATCAGCGTAGCTGTGTCTAGACAGCTAGGGCTGCAGGTCTGCGAGTTGGAGGCCTGGAAATGCGAACCACGGGCGCAGGCTGGTGCAGGGACACAATGGATCGGAGGAGCTAAGTAATACGGGTGCGGAGAATCTCAACGGTCCGTCGAGGAGAGTCATTACATATCAACAATATGGGCGAAAGCGGAGGTTCCTAAAACGAAAAGATGCTCTCATAACCAGTAGTAGCCTGCCAGCTGTCCCCCACTACAAGACAAAATCCATGTACGAAGGCGGAGGTTCCAAAAAGGAAAGATGCTTGCACAACAAATGGCAGTACGACAGGTGTCCGGAACTAGGCGATAAAGCCCAGCGTCTAACGTTTTTTCTGACAGGATGGCAGGCTCCAAAAGGGGGAGGCATAAAAGGCGAAAAATCCCTCGTATGCAGGTACACGCACACACTCCCTCGTCACTTTTTTCCACAACTGTTTTTTCTTCTTCTTCTCTCTGCTTTTTTCTGGGGAAAAAGGACCTGACTTAAGCGTCGGAGGGCCTGATCCAGGGACTTTTTCCCTGAGTTTCGGTCTCTAACATGAAGGGGGAGATCGTCTGAGTGTGCGCAGGGTCCTGCAGCAGCGTCAGCCACCCGTGGGAGCCGAGTCATCTTCTACGACCTTCCGTCAACCATCGGGACATCTCGACCGACCTCCGTCCGACTCAGCCTCCGGACAGGATCATCCCTCATAAGGTTACTCATCCCTCAGATGCATTAAGCATCAACTCACTTCATATGTCCTTCACACTTCACATACTTAATTCTCCTCCTCAGATCATCATCAACATTATGTCTCAATGCTTCTCATCTTATGATCCCTAGGATGTTTTACATCATCGTTTTCTGATCTTCATTGGACCTTGAGTCATCAAGCTGCTAATTAGTTGAATGTACCAAGTCATGCTCCACTAGCTATTTTAATGCCACCTTAGTGTGTCTCATTTAATTTTCTCTAATCTCCAATAAACCTCTAGGCCATTATCCATAATCTCATTGAGTCATGAGCTCTCCAAGCTCTATGTATATTTTGTCAAGTTCCCTGTACAACTTAACACATATATCAAATCATAATGTAAGGTATAACTTAACTGTACATGTATCCAAAGATAGTAATTCATTTCTAATGAATTATTATATTTAAGTAGTTATTTTAGGTATATGCTATCATATATGTGTACCTCTTTGAGTACCATCCTCACAGCAAAAGATCACTATAAAACATATAAATCACAAAGCAATCAGTCAAGCATGCATGTCTCTCAAGCAGCTAGTCTGCCATATGAAGGTGGCAGCCTAACTCATATCCACTGGTATCCCGCTAGTCATCATTTGTTGATCTACCGGCCTGCCTGCATGTACCTGTCTATCATCCATGTGTCCATCCTCCCATCCGCCCCACCTCCATCTTCGTCGATGTCGCTGCTACAGTAGATGATGATCTCTCTAGCGAGACGTGTACTGTAGATATAGAGAAGTCATAGCAAGGTGGTGTATGTGAGTGATGCATACTATCCCCAAGCAATCCATCCTCCTATCCTCCCAATCCCCTGTCTGCTGCCATAGGTATCGATGCCGGCATTGATGCAGACCAACCTGCAACTCAATACAGATGCATACTATATATCCCCAAGCTGGCCAACCTCCTATCCTTCCAATCCCTTGTCTGCTACCATAGATATCAATGCCAGCACTGATGCAGACCAACCTGAGTGACTCCATGCACAGCTCTGATCCTCCCATCCTCCCCAACTCCTCCATGCACATCTCTGACCTCTATAGTGTGAGGTATTCTCTCTACTCAATGTGCATGTAAATGTCAGCTCACAACCACAGGTGTACGCTGAAACTGTCCATCCTCCCTAACTCGTCCACCACTGATATGTGTGATAGAGATGTGTATCATCCTCCATTGTCCATCCTCCAAGTCTCCTCCAATGATCGGCTTTGTCACAGATATCGATGCCACTGATGTAAACCAACCTCTGTAAATCGATGTCCACCAATGAAGATGTAGACCAACCTCTGTAACTCCGTGATTATGTCAACTCATGTCCACCAATGAATACAATTTTTTGTTGAAAGACCCTATACCTATCTCACAAGTCATGATGTATACGCTCACATCAAACGACCAAAATGTGTACATGGCCCAAAATGTGTACACGACTTAAAATGTGTGCATGACCCAAAAAATTGTACTCTCACTTCTCACAAATCAAAATGTACATCCTCATATCTCAAAAACCCGAGTGAAGTAGCCAACCCTTAAAACAAAGCTATGCATGCATTATCTCGACAAGGAGGTTACACGACCCAACTCAAAATGTATCCTCACCACTTAAAAACACCACTCAAAAACAGACGTAATTTTGTGAAATAGACTCAAATCAGAGATTTTTTTTTCTTTTTTTGATATGTCTTCACGTCAATACCAGATCTGAATAAATATCCAAATATCTATACACATGTGTTTGAATTTTTTTGAAATACAAGCTCAAAGGGGGACTAAATAGTCTTCACGTTAGTGGGACTAGGCAAAGGGAATACTTGATTGAGAATCATACAGTGGAAATTCTAGCGGAGCTTGGTAATGAAAGACTTAGTTGGGAACTAGGTAATGGATACCCTAATGGGGCTAAGTGGTGGAAGACCTAATTGGAACTAGGCAAACCTAGTTGGGAGTTAAGTTAACTCTAAGGTGAGTCAGCTGCGAGATAAACACTTAGTAAAGAAAAAAGTCTTGAATGTGTAAACTCTAAGCAAATGAACAGAGTAGGTTAGGTAAACCAAGTACTAGATTTTGCATGCTTTGCTTGTTGTTTGCTTGTTTGTCTTGTAGGAAACAACAACAAGATGAAGGCTCGCGCGGGACTAGTTGTGAACTGATCTGAGTCATTGGACTCATAATCCAATCAACCAAAAACCGATCGACCGGAAGGGTCCTATCGACCGAAAAGTGTCAGGAGGAGTGTCGCAATACTCAGGGCTTCAGGTCGATCATCAGGAGTTTGTTTTTATTTTATGCTTGTTATTATATCATCTATTCAATATTTTATATTTGTGATTTCTTTACAAAACTTATAAGAGATTTCTCCGCCTCCGGAAGAGTCTAGAAAAGAGAAAGACACTAGTGGACGATCGCTTCATGCATAGCCTTAGACGTAGCACCCCTAGGAGGGTGTGAACCAAGTAAATCTGGTATTTTCTTTCTTATTTTTTTTATTATTTTGCTGTTAACAACTCTGATAAAAAAAATAAAGAAAGTTGAATTCGCTATTCACCCCCTCTAACATCAAATCAATCCTACAATCTCATATCTGTGTCAATCGTCTGAGGAGGGGAGAATCTGTATACTTTGGTTGTCATTCTCAAATGTCTAATCCACTAAGGTAGGTGTGATGAGCCCATCACTTCCAGAGCGCATCCTGCTTGCCATTGTTAGGAGACTTACAAGCTAGAGGGGGTGAATAGCTTTGATCATTTCTTGTTGTTACTTTGTGTCCGTAGCCGAATATTAACGGATCTTCAATTCAAACTTCGACTCCATATGCACAACTTCGATATTTACTTAGTATCCACCTCAAGTAATCCAAGGGTCAACACCAACTATCACAGCTCCACAATGAACACTCTCCTTCTCGAAAACTTTTTGGAGTTGGAGAAGTTTCGTACAAGATCAAACACTAGAATACAACAAGAAATGCAAAATGCACAAGCAAATACAATAGAAATGATTTTATAATAAAGAACCTTGCTTGATTGATCTCTTGTTGCCAGGAAATGTCTCTTGTTGATTTAGAAATGCAGTAGCACTTCACTTCAGAATCTCCAAGAACCGCCGACTTCAAAACTTCACGAAAACCTCTTTTTCTAGGATTTCTCTCAGGCCAAACAATGTCTCCCAATCGATTGCCACGTAGGATCTGACTATTCAAACCTATAAAATATTCTTTTTTGCCCAACCAATTGATTGGTTAACTTCCAATCGATTTTGAAGCCTTATGTTATCCTAATCGATTGACCATGTTGAGTCAATTAAGCCAATTGATTTAGCAACCTTCTATTCCCTCACGAGAACCTTGTCAATCGATTATCCCAATTCAATTCAGTAGTACTCAATCGATTAGGCCAATCAATTTGACAACCTTTTATTTCCTCGTGAAACTGCTATAAATCGATTACCTCAATCGATTACTTTGGATCAATCAATTAAGTCAATTGATTGCCCAATTCTAAACTTCGAATATGAGTTTTGGGTTTACCAATCGATTGGCACATTGCCTTAATCCATTAGTAACCTTGAATTCAGTCCTCTTAAGATTGAATTTGTGTCTTTCTTGGTATTCAGTTGACCTCAATCTACCAAGACTCTTTTTGCTCAACATCTAATCATCCTTAATCCATTGAGACTATCCGTTGCTTAGCATCCAATCAACCTTGATTTGCCAAGGCTTCTTCACTAAGTGTCATATCCTCCTTGACGTACTTGGACTTTGCTCTTGCCAACTTTCTGTTAGACTTCCATTCACCAAGTGCGGTCCTCTTTGGCCCACTTGGATTTTTCTCTTGTCAACCTTCCCACTAGACTTCCATTCACTAAGTACGGTCCTTTTTGACCCACTTAGATTTTTATCTTGACAACCTTCTTGTTGGAATTCTTTTACCTAACTTTCAGTTAGGACTTTCCATTGTCTAACTTTTAGTTAGAACTTTCTCTTACTTAACTTTCAGTTAGGACTTTCTTTGCCTAACCTTCAGTTAAGATTTTTCATTGTCTAACTTCTAATTAGGACTTCTCATGCTTAACCTCTAGTTAGGACTTTCCAAGTCAAATATATGGTCCTCCCTTGACCTACCTGACTTCTCTCTCATATATTGTCAAATATTAAAACTCAAGCTTAAGTCAATCCGAGCTTAGTCAACTAGCTAGTCATCCTTGACTTGAGAATGATTACACCAACAATCTCCCTCTTTTTAATGTTTGCTAATGATTACACCTAGGGTTTACTTGGTATCCACCTCAAGATGAGGTGACTAATCCAAGGATCCACACGACACGCTCACTCCACTATGAAAACCTCCTTCTCGGTCGCAGCCGGTGGCAGAGAAGCCTCGTACAACACTCGCACACAACACACCACAAATACAACAAGAGGAAACAAAAATACAATGCAACACACTCCTCTTCTTGCTTACTTGTGCTTGTCATCGCCTCTTGAACCTTGGAGAAACTCCCCAAGTGCCTTCAAGAACTAGCATGAGTAGATCGGAGAAGCTCGCTGTGAGTCGCTGAAGAACGACGCAAAAGATCGCAAGAGATATGCTGAGAAAAAGCTCCGCCTAGGCTTTATACAGTAGCTCCAATCGATTGAATTCATCCCCAATCGATCGCCACGTCACATCAGGACAATCCCAGCCGTCCACCACCTGCATCCTGCGTAACGGTCGAATCTCAATCGATCGACCAATCGATTGGGAACATCTGGATCGATCGATGGATCGATCCAGAAGCATTCTGTGCTTCTCGCGATCGCGCGAGAACACCTCTGCCCAATCGATCGACCGATCGATTGGCAGCTCCCCAATCGATCGCCCGATCTATTGGGAAGGGCTCTGTGCTCACAAAATATGGTCCCAATCGATCGACCAATCGATTGGGTCATTCCTTTCTTCGCAACACACTCCAATCGATCCATTGATTGATTGGTCCCTGGTTCAATCGATCGCCCGATCGATTGACCAGCCTGGACTTGACTCAAACTCAAGTCCAAACTCCCAAACCCAACTCCAGGTCAACCATGACCTGCTGGGTCTCCATGTCTAGCATTTGGCCACTCCCGACCAACCTCGAACTAGCCTTCTAGCCTCCTCCATTTGCCTTGCGCCCCTCGGATATCTCCCCATCCTTCACGCCTTACCTTCTGGAGCTTCCATCGGCCTCATCCTAGTTGTCGGGTTATACACCACACTCGATCAACCTCGAACTAGCGTTCTAGCCTCCTCCATCAGCCTTGCGTCTCTCGGATATCTCAATCCTTTACGCCTTGCCTTCGGGAGCTTCCTTCGGCCTCATCCTAGTTATCGAGTTCTCCTTGCCAAGTCACACTAGGACTTACCTTGCTAAGACCACATGCTTGGACTTTCAACCTTTGTCAAGATCACACTTGGACTTTCCCAAATGCCTGGCTCCTCACCAAGACTTTCTCCCTTTGCCAAGATCACACTTGGACTTTTCAATTGCCTGATCTCATTTATCAGGACTTTCACCACCAAGTCTGGTCAACACTGACCTACTTGGATTTTCACTCTTGCCAACCTTCCTGTTGGACTTACCTTTGCCTAATCTCCAATTAGGACTTTCCCAGTCAAGTCTCCTGTCAACCTTGACCTACTTAACTTCTCTCTTGCCTAACCTCCAGTTAGGACTTTCCCAGATGCCTAAACTCCAGTTAGGACTTTTCCATTACCTAAACTCCAGTTAGGACTTACCCAGTCAAGTCTCCGGTCAACACTAACCACTTGACTTGTCTTTTCATCAACCTGGTCAATCCCTTGACTATCTCCACAATAGGACAATTGCTCCAGCAATCTCCATACATTGTCAAATATCAAAACTCAATTCCCGACTCAAGCTTGACTCAACTCAGGCTTAGTCAAACTGGTCAAACATGACCTAGGGAAATTGCCCCAACAGAGCTGACCTGCGTCGCCGTCCTGCGGCAAAACTATATTCGCTCGACATAGTGTATTGAGATAGCGAGCGCTCGACTCATTCATGCGTTCGAGTTGGCCGTCACTGCCACGGTCGATTATCTGAAGACAGAGGGTCATATCTCTGAAGATTTCACTATTCCTATCATTGACCACACCGGGCTTCTTACCACGATCCCGGATGAGGTCTTTAATTATCTAGAGTGAAGTCGTTGATATGAACTTGTCGTTCGACCTATTTTGATATATGTATTCGCCGTTCGGCTTATTTTGATTAATGAACTCTTTCTGGGCCTTCCATTGCTTGTTCTCTAGCTGCATATATCCGAGCGGATTACCTGTTCCCTCGGTCGCAACTAAATTCATCAGGAGATCATTTTTTTGATCTTTGAGTTGTTGCTCGGCAATCGAGTTTAGGATCGTCTCCTTTCCCGAGGACCCATGTTAGATTGAAATAGTGCCAAGGCGGAGCTTTATAGTCGTCGCTCGACTCTGGAGTTTAACGTCGTCACTCGACGGTCTTCAGGCAAGGTATTTATGGTCACCGCTTTGACCCTAGGGTTTAACGTCGCCGCTCGACGGTCTTCAAGTCGGGTATTTATAGCCGCCGGTTCGGCTCTAGCGCTTAATGTCGCCGCTTGACGGTCTTCAGGCCGGGTGTTTATAGTCGCTGGTTCAGCTCTGGTGTTTAACGTTGCTGCTCAACGGTCTTCAGGACGGGTATTTATAGCCGCCGGTTTGGCTCTGGCGTTTAACGTCGCCGCTCGACAGTCTTCAAGCCGGGTATTTATAGCCGCCGGTTCGACTCTGGCGTTTAACGTCGCCACTCGACGGTCTTCAAGCCGGGTATTTATAGCCGTCGATTCGGCTCTGGCGTTTAACGTCGCCTCTCGACAGTCTTCCAGCCGGGTATTTATAGCCGCCGGTTCGACTCTGGCGTTTAACGTCACTGCTCGACGGTCTTCAAGACGGGTATTTATAGCCGCCGGTTTGCCTCTAGTGTTTAACGTCGCCATTCGACGGTCTTCAAGCCGGGTGTTTATAACCGCCGGTTCAGCTCTGGCGTTTAATGTCGCCGCTCGACGGTCTTCAAGCCTGGTATTTATAGCCGCTGGTTCGACTCTGGTGTTTAACGTCACCGCTCGACGGTCTTTAGGCCGGGTGTTTATAGCCGCCGATTCGGCTCTGGCATTTAACGTCGTCGCTCGACGGTCTTCAAGCCGAGTGTTTATAGCCGTCGGTTCGGCTCTGGCGTTTAACGTTGCCGCTCGACGGTCTTCCGAGTCGCCCCGTTGTTCAGTAATGATCTTGCAATCCTTTGCTTTTCGATTTTAACCCTGCAGTCAAAGGACGAGGGGGAAAGAAGGGATACACGGTACTAAATACATCGGCGCACCTTCACCCAGTTCGGTACAGCTGGAGATGGTTCGCACTCCATGGACATTCCAGTCGTCATCCGTCCTCTTCTAAATAGTAAGCTCCCGAGCAAAGCTTCTCCACGATCCTGAACGGTCCAGCCCACAGAGCCTCCAACTTGCCAACGTCACCAACCGGCTTCACCTTCTTCCATACTAGGTTGTCAACCTGAAAGGATCGGGGAATCACTCGCCGGTTGTAGCTTTGCCTCATTCTCTGCCGATAGGCTGTCAGCCGAGCGGCCGCCTTGGCGCGTGTCTCATCCACCAAATCAAGCTCCAGTTGTCTTCGCTTGGCGTTATCCGCGCTATACTACTACACCCGATCAGATTCTATTCCGACTTCGAAGGGAACGACTGCCTCACCCTCATACACCAAGTGGAAAGGCGTGACACCCGTTCCCTCCTTTGGCGTCATTCGGATTGCCCACAATACGTCTTGGAGTGCATCCACCCAGCTGCTTCCGACGTGGTCGAGTCAAACTCGGAGAATCCGTAGGATCTCCCGATTGGCCACTTTGGCTTGCCCATTTCTCTAGGGGTAAGCCACTGAGGTGAAGGTCTGCTGGATGTTGTATCCTTCGCACCACTCTCTGAGTTGCCGACCGACAAATTGTCTTCCGTTGTCTGAGATGAGCCGGCGTGGGATGTCGAACCAACAAATAAGGTGCTGTCAGATGAACTTCTTGACCATCTGTTCGGTGATCCTGGCCAGCGGCTCGGCCTCTACCCACTTGGAAAAGTAATCAACGGCCACGAGTAAAAACCTCCATTGACCAGTTGCCAGGGGAAGGACCCCACTATGTCCAGGCCCCACTAGTCGAACGGGCAAGATACCGCAGACGCCTTCATTTCTTCCATCGGGCGGTGTGAGAGATTGTGGTACCTTTGGCAGGACAAGCAAGTGGATACGGTCCGAGCGGCGTCCTCCTGAAGGGTCGGCCAAAAGTATTCAGCCAGCAAAATCTTCCTTGCTAGCGAACGGCCGCCTGAATGTCCTCCACAGGAGCCTTGGTGTACCTCATGCAGTATGTATTCGATGTCTTCGGGCCCGACGCATTTGAGAAGCGGTCGGGAGAAAGCTTTCTTGTACAGCTGGTCTCCGATTAATGTGAATTTGCCTGCTCGCCTTCTCAGCAGGTGAGCCTCTTCCTGATCAGAAGGCGTAGCTCCTGCTCGCAGAAACTCTATGAGCGTCGTTCTCCAATCGCTCGGAAAGGTAAGTCCTTCCATCCGGTCGATATGGGCCACGAGGGACACTTGGTCGATCGGCTGCTGAATGATGATCGACAATATGGAGCTGGCTAGTTTCGCCAGTTCATCCGCCGCTTGATTCTCCGCTCGAGGAACCTTCTTTATAACTACCTCCTGGAAATTGGCTTTCAACTTTTCGAAAGCGTCGGCATAGAGCCTGAGCCGAGCGCTATTGATCTCGAATGTTCCGGAGAGTTGCTGGGTGACTAACTGTGAGTCCGAATGAATTAGAACTCTGATGGCGCCCACGTGCCGAGCGGCTTGCAGCCAGGCTATGAGAGCCTCGTACTCGACCTCGTTGTTGGTTGCTCGGTACTCCAGCCGAATAGACAGCTGCATCCGCACTTCTTTGGGGGAGATCAGTAGTATTCCCACCCCACTCCCTTGCTGGGTGGAAGACCCATCCACGTACACCTTCCATGTGACTTCGGGCTCGGGGTCTTGCACCTCGGTGACGAAGTCTGCTAGAGATTGTGCCTTTATGGCTGTCCGGGGCTGATATTGAATATCAAACTCACTGAGCTCTGTGGTCCACTTAATCAGCCACCCTGATGCTTCTGGATTGAGGAGGACCCTGCTCAACGAGCTGTTGGTCATTACTATGATGGTATGCGCGAGAAAATATGGACGGAGCCTCCGAGCGGCGAGGACCAGTGCAAAGGCAAGCTTCTCGAGACCGGTGTAGCAGGATTCAACGTCTTTTAATATATGGCTCAAGAAGTATACAGGTTGTTCCTCGCCGCTCGACCTTACAAGGGTCGAGCCGACCGCATGATCGGTCGAGGCCAGGTAATTTTTGAGGGGTTCACTAGCTATTGGCTTGGCTAGCACTAGTAAGGAGTTGAGATAGGCTTTGAGCTCCTTGAACGCCCGATCGCACTCCTCGTCCCACTTGAACTTCGTGGCTCGGCGCAGGATTTTGAAAAACAGTAGGCTCTGGTCAGCAAACTTTGAAATGAACCTTGATAAAGCTGTTATCCAACCGGTAAGACGCTGCGCTTCCCTTAGGTTTCTTGGTGGTAGCATATCTTGTAGCGCTTTCACCTTACTTGGATTAGCCTCAATGCCCCGCTCGGTCACAATGTATCCCAGGAAACGTCCGCTCTTGGCGCCGAACAAGCATTTCTGGGGGTGAGCTTGATTTCGTACGTCCGCAGCGTATGGCAAGTCTCCTTTATATTTGCACAGAGATCGGCAACCCAGAGTGATTTAATCAATATATCATCTACATATACCTCCATATTGTGCCCAATCTGCTGCCTGAATACTTTGTTCATAAGACGCTGGTAAGTAGCCCCAGCGTTCTTCAAGCCGAACGGCATCACGTTGTAGCAGTAGGTGTCGTCCGCCGTGATGAAGCTAACCTTTTCCTGGTCCTCGCGGGCGAGTGGCACCTAGTGGTATCCCTGGTATGCATCCAACATACATATTAGCTCGCACCCGGTGGTTGAATCTACCATCTGATCAATTTTGGGCAGAGGATAAAAGTCTTTTGGGCATGCATTGTTTAGGTCCCAAAAGTCGATGCAGACTCTCCATTTGTTGTTTGTCTTGGAAATGAGTACTACGTTCGCGAGCCAGCTCGGGAATTGCACCTCGCGAATGTGGCCGACCTCCAGGAGCTTCTCAACCTCCGCTCGGATTATTTGATTCTGTTCAGCACTGAAGTCTCTCTTTCATTGCTTTACTGGTCGGGCGTCTGGTCGGACGTGGAACTCGTGCTGAGCCACGCTTGGGGAAATGCCGGCAATCCGTGTGTCAACCATGCGAAGATATCGTGGTTTTGTTGAAGGCATTCGATGAGCTCTTTTCTCTGTTCCCCATCCAAGTCAGATGCTATGAAGGTGGTGGCCTCCGATCGACCAGGATGAATCTGCACCTCCTCCTTTTTCTCATAAACTAAAGTAAGAGGTTTCTCGGTTATAGTGTTTACCTCAATCCGGGGTGCCTTCCGTGCGGATATGGCTTCAGAGCGGACCATTTCCACGTAGCAGCGCCAAGCTGCTATCTGGTCTCCTCGGACCTCTCCTACTTGGTCCTCGACGGGGAATTTTATTTTCTGACAAAAAGTCGAGACGACCGCCCGAAAGTCGTTGAGGGCTGGGTGCCCCAGGATCACGTTGTAGGCGAAGGGGGCGTCTACCACGATAAAGTTAGTGGCCCGCGTCCTTCAGAGCGGCTCTTCTCCCAGCGATATGGCTAGTCTGGTTTGTCCGACCGGCAGAACCTTGTTTCCTGTGAACCCGTACAGTGGGGTTGTCATTGGCAACAGCTCGGCTCTGTCAATCTGGAGTTGGTCAAATGCCTTCTTGAAGATGATGTTGACTGAGCTGCCTGTGTCAATAAATATGCGATGAATAATATAATTTGCTATTACCGCTTTGATAATGAGAGCGTCGTCATGCGGTATTTCGACTCCCTCAAGGTCCCTCGGACCAAAGCTAATCTCAGGCTCGTTCACCTTCTCTTCGCTGTAGCCTACAACGTGGATCCTTAGCTGCCGGGCCTGTGACTTCCGGGCCCGGTTAAAATCTCCGCCGGTGGGCCCCCCTGCTATGATATTGATCTCCCCCCGAGCAGCATTGCTTCTATTTTCTTCCTCCCGTACGGATGGTCTAGCTCGCTCGTGAGAGGTCCGGGGCTGATCATCGTGATGTGGCTGCTCGGATGATCGCCTAACTTCTTGTCGCTCAGCGTCCTGGTGCCAATGCCGCTGGTTCGGCGAGGGCGATCGACGGCGATAGTTTCTTGGCATTGGCGAGACAACTGGGGTGAACCTCCGACAACCGTGGGTGTTGTGACTAGCCGACTGGTGTAGGGAACAAAACATGGGAGTCCATACCTTTCCCCTTGCCTTCGACCGTTCGGATGCCACATGCTGAACGGCGCGTGGTCTAACTTCTTGATACAGCCTCATCCCCTCGGCTCGAGGCCCTCTAGGTGGTTGGCTGGCCGGCTACCTCCGCTCGGTTGACGCTGGTGGTTCAATAGGCATTTCCTTCCTTCTGGTCGCTTGGGTCTCTTCCACGTTAATGTACTCGCTTGCCTTTTTTAGCATATGGTCGTAATCGCGAGGCGGCTTCCGGATGAGCGAACGGAAGAAATCCCCATCGGTCAGTCCTTGGGTAAAGGCGTGCATTATGGTCTCAGATGAAACTGTCGGGATATCCATGGCCACCTGGTTGAATCATTGAATGTAGGCTCAGAGAGTCTCTCTAGGCCCCTGCTTCATGGAGAATAGGCTGACGCTCGTCTTCTGATAGCGCCTGCTACTCGTGAAGTGGTGGAGGAACGTCGTTCGGAAGTCCTTAAAACTCTGAATCGATCCGTCCGGCAACCTCCGGAACTATCGTTACGCAGAGCCGGATAGGGTAGTGAGGAAGACTCAACACTTAACTCCGTCAGTGTATTGATGGAGAGTAGCAGCGTTATCGAACTTACCGAGATGGTCATCTGGGTCAGTCGCACCACTGTATTCTCCAATTGCCAGGGGGCCATAGTGTCTCGGGAGCGGATCCTGCAGAATCGCCTCTGAGAACTAGCGATTGATCCGCTCGGGAGAAGCATGGGTCTGAGGCGCCTTGCCTTTCTTGACGTCCTGAGCGGGAGCCTCATCGGATGATCCTTGGTTGGCCTGGGCGAGCTCGGAGGGAGTTTGGAATAGAGCCCGATGGAATGGAATCGGGGCGGGCGGCGCCTCTCCTGGCGTGTTGGTCTGCCCCTTATTCTACGCCCAGGTAGAAAACTGCTCCGGTCGATCTTTTAACGCCACTCGGCCACCGGATGCCGAGGTGGCCTGCTGCGCAAGCCGGTCAACTTGTGTCTTCTGCTGCTGCTCCACTAATTTTTCCGCTCTCGCCTGGACGAGCGCGTCGAGTTCATCTGGAGAGAGCGTCACGGTGGAGAGAGCGTCCAGCTTCCTCCATCTTATCGACTCATATTCAGGTGAGTTCCCACAGACGACGCCAATTTGATCCTGTCCGAGTGCTGAGACGATGGTCCCTGGGGACGTGGCGCTCCCTACTGGCTTCACGTAAGGTCCGGGATGGCGTAGACCTCTGTCGAGAACCTGCAAGCACAAAACTGAGCTGGGAAGGGGTTCCCGACGACGACCCTCCGACGCTCAAGTTAGTTCCCGGCGGCGAGAAATCGAAGCAGAGTAATGAGAACGGTAGATACAGTGGTGAATAGCGCATATCTCCATTGAAGTCTAGGGGTGCTTATATAGGGCTCCCTGAAGGTGTATGCACGCTTACCAAGACGTGTGCGCTTCTCAAAGCATACCTGTAATGAGTGTGTCAGAAAAGCGTATCTGACGTCATACCTTAACAGACCGGGCATATCCCTGACGTGACAGTGGAGGCTTCCATCGTACGATTCTCTGTCTGACCATGCCGCCAACCATGTCGTTTGTCAGTGACACCTGCCCCGAGGAAGACATCCCCTCCTGCTCATCTAGCCGTTTACAAGACTGAGCGGGGGGTCCGCTCGGCTGCGCCCCCACACTGCTGAGGGAATGATCGAGCCGAGTGGGAGGCCCGCTCGTCCCCTAGTACTTCATCCTGCTCTCGCCTCGCCACGTGTAGTCGAGCCGTGTTCCCCGTCCGGCCGAGCGGGGACTCCGCTCGGCCCCTGAGCGTCGAAAACCCAGCGTTAAGCTGGGTTGTTGCATCGCCTCCCTGGCAGTACACCGGCCGCTCGGCCGAGTCCGGAATGTTGACCGTGCTGATTCTGACCCCCACACGTCATTGGCTCCTCTACCATCCGGGTCCCACTTTATCCCTGGATCATCTTGTATTGGCTATTTATGAGGAGAAAGGAATTGCTATCAATAGTTGCTCTAAAGATTGACAGAACATTGCACTAATTAAAGAATGGAACCCAAGTCATGCAGGCCTGCAAATACATTGCAGGTAACATTGAACAAAGAATCGTGCAAAAAACTTCAAATTCAATTGCTATCTTTTCCCATGGTGGGTCTAGGATGATGACGCCTCGAACCAGATTTCGTCTCTGCCACGTCTAGCAGGAATCTTGGTTGGCAGCTTCCTTGACGGAGGAGATCTTGAATCTCAAACTGTTTTTCTAGGTGGCTCCTGACGTTGTTCCAACAATAAGTCTATGTGGTATGCCTGCATATTGAAGAAATAATTAAGAATGTACTAAGCCAGTTATACTGTTTTTCAGAGAGATCGAAACATTGATTGCATCATATGAGTACTTGAATGGCAAGGTTGCTGCACTCCAGGCACTAGAACAAACCATAGCATTTCCATTGAATATAAGAAACACAATGATCACCACAAAGAAGCACAAAGTTTGAGCAAGGAATTCTTTGTTTCGCTAGGCATTACCTGAACAACGAAGTTGCGTCTTTCACAGTCCATGAGCATGTTAATTGTCCAATTCAATCGAGACGTTAGCTTATCCCTGAGTACTGAAACTGATCTGATCCCTAAATGTAAACGATCAACTTCATTGAACCACAAACAAGTGAATAGATTGGTAATTGGCATGTGATCCTTGATGATCATGCATCCCTCAGGGACTTTTGTAGTTTACAATAATAATAACAATCAAATTTTATCCCACTAAGTATGATCGATTATATGGATCATTTTATGCTATTGAGCTCTATCTCTTATTATATCATCTATACTTAAATAAATTTATCTTCTTTTATTATTGCTAACTAAGTCTTTTTTTATCTTTCTCTTACTCGTTTAATATGCGTGTTTGTCATAGTTTCACATTGTCTAACTAGAGCATTATTGATTGTCTAAGTACATATCTGTATCATCTTAAACATATTTTTCGAAATTTTTTCTCAATAAATACAACTCCAAGATCTATAATTTATGATCATAAATATTTAGAAAACTGACAAACTAGAAGCACTTGAAACCTTTCAAAGAATCCATACTAAAAGGGTCTACTGACCGCTTGTAATAGGAAGCTTGAATGAAGAATAATGTCTTAGACCCTCTTTCTTATAAAATTCGACTTGAAAAATCTATGGATGCATTATCATTAGAGGTGTAATTGAGCTTAGTCGAGTCGAACTCTTGAATGTTTAAATTTGACTTGTTTATAATTAAGCCAAACTCGAACTTTATTTAATAAATATATTCATGACTCACGAACTCATTCGAGCTTTTATCCCAACCTAAACGAGCTTAATAAATATAAATTATAAATTTAGATATTTATTAAAAATTAAATTATATATTTATATAAAATTATAATATTCTTATTAAAATTTATAATTTTATTCTAATAAATAAATTTAATATATTTGTCTATATTTTTCATAATAAGTAGAGTGTAAAATCTATAAATTCAATATCAAAACTCTTATTTTTTTCATTTAAAAGTTAATTCATGAGCTAATAACAAACGTGTTCACGAACTAACGAGTCGAGTATTGTGAAATTTAAGTTTGGTTTACTTATCTTAACAAGTCTCATTAAACGAGCTCACATGAGTTTTTATCGAATCGAACTTCGAATAACTCATAAGTAGCTTGGTTCATTTACACCCCTAATTATCATACTTTCCAGCAGCCTTGTTAGCCTCTGCTTCCTCAAAAACATCAAAACGCCTGTAGTGCTGGGAGATTGCAAAAGTGTAGTTCTTCCATCACAAGAATCTGTAAGAGACTCCAATTCCCATCTTTGTTTGGCAAAAAAAATAAATAAATAAATAAATAAATAAATTTAATGTGTAATTCTTCCACCACAAGAATCTGAAATCCTGTCAAATTAGTGATGGTATATTTATAAGTTATTCAAAATCCAATTTTTGTTTAGCTAAAAAAAGGGACGTCATTGAAATATTCATAAACCCTAATGAATTATGGCAGAGCAAAATAGATTCAAAACCATGAAAAAGAGCAGAGAGTTGCTAGAATAACAGTCATTTTTGTAATATCATTTGCAGATGTGGTCCAACTTGTCCTCTCTAGACAATAAAAATTCAAGCTAGCACCAATCAGCAGTCAGTGCTAAGGGACATTGACAGAAGGATTTCTTTGTGTACTCAAAATACAGAGATAAACTTTTTTTTGTATAAGTTAGTGCAGACTACATACAAAACATAGAAAAGAAGATAATGGACAACCACAATTTTCAACACCTTGGTACTCTACCAAGCTAATTAATCAGGGTCAGTCAACCAATCACTTCAATTTATAATTCCTTTTAAAAAAAACTATCATTTGACTACAAATAGTGTCATCTACCTTGAGTTCATAAACATTAATCTGATAATTATAATACTCTTCCAAGATGGAAGTTAAATCCGAAACTAATTCAGTTGTAGCATAATGTTACATAAAGTTATAAAAGTGCAAAAGATGCATTTGGTATCAATTAATGTTGAATCACAATGATTGAATATAAAATCTATCCAATCCTAGTTTAGACCAAATGAGAAGCAATGTGAAACAATGAAAACATCATCCAAACCCTAAAGCATAGCTGAGATAAATTTATTTATGCTTTCTAGTGTTGGATAAGAAGCATGTTCATTGATTAAGTATACCTCTCAAGAACTTGGTAGGGGTTCACAACAAGCTCAAGATTTCCATCAATCCAAAGAGAGAAACAGACATTTGGGAAAAGCCTATGTAGCAGAAGTTTTGGATTCTGATAGATATAGACATTAGTTAGAATCATCTATGCATATCTTGATCAAAAACAAATTCAATAATTAATGATGTGCACAAAAATTACTGCATAGAGGATAAAAAAACAAATGAACATGAACATAGTCTCAACTTACGTAGTAATTTCTTGCATAATCTAACAGAACTACAATTGAAGGTAACAAAATGTATGAATAAACTTTTACATACTGAGTGAAACCAATTCAGCTTTTCTGCAAAATTTCCACATTAATAATGTATGTAAAAAGCCAATAACTAAACTTAAAAATGTGCATCCTCATGTTTTATCAAGATCGAATTAACTATAACAGCTGCCTATACATGATCGTTAAACTGCAAAATGTTCCCAGTATACAGGGTTTGCTTTCACCTCTATTATTCCTTGAATGGAAAAGGAGAGGGGGAGAGAGAGAGAGAGAGAGAGAGTTGCAAAGAGCACTTCTTTTTTTTCAAAAAAAAAAATCAACCACTTGTGCTAAGTGTGTCCAAATATCTGAAAACTACTCTTATGCAATCAACATTGTTACACTATGCATTGTGTCATATTAGGATGGATATATTCATATGCCCCAAGATCCCCATTGTTAATCATCATCCTCATGTTAACATGTCTCAGTTATATATTGGTCGATAACCAAATCACTTTTCGGATGAAGGTTTCTTCCTTTGCTAATCTTTTTCTCATCGTTTCTAGGAGTGTAAATGAATCAAGTCGCTCATGAACTATTCGAAACTCGATTCGATAAAAGCTCGTTTGAACTTGTTTAATGAGACTCGTTAAGATAAACAAACCAAGCTCAAGCTTCACAATACTCAGTTCGTTAGCTCGTGAGCATGTTCGTTAATAAGCTCATGAATCAACTTTTAAATGAAAAATAATAGTTTTGATATTAAATTTATAGATTTCACATTCTACTTATGAAAAATATAGACAAATATATTAAATTTATTTATTAGAATAAAATTATAAATTTTAATAAGAATATTAGAATTTTTTTTTAAATATATAATTTAGTTTTTAATGAATATTTAAATTTATAATTTATATTTATTAATCTCGTTTATGCTTGATAAAAGCTCGAATAAACTCGTAAGCCATGAATATATTCGTTAAATAAAATTCGAACTCGGCTCAAATATTCAAGAGTTCAGCTCGACTTGGCTCGATTACATCCCTAATCATTCTCTTTTTTTTTTTAATTCTACATCAAGTTTTATACTCAACTATTCAGGTCAACCTAGCAATAATGCATGTGAATAAGGAATTTCAATTTAAAGTTATGTTTAAGAGTTCATTTTGGTAGGTTCTCCTCTTTAGAAAAATAAGTGTTCAAAGAAGTCTCAAAGTTGGAAAATGCGTAATTTAGGAATGCAATAATGTTTTGGTAGAAGTTTAATTTAATTTGGTTGGTTTCCTAATTTAAAATTTGATTGAGTATTTAGGTATAAGATTCTTTATTTTCTAGAGTATTTTTAGTTCATCTTCAATTTTATTTGGATATAAGTCTTTAAAGAGACTTAATTTTTCCCATATTAATTGTCCTTCGCATAATAATAATTTTGCTTCATGAGTTTTTGTCCTCCATACTGCATATCAAGTGATATCAGATCTCTATCTGAGTTTTGATTCACTTCTGTGTTGCATTAATTTGGTATTAGAGCTAAATTTCTAATATGGTATTAAATACTTAACTCCATTTTCACTTGAACCCCTCTTCCACCAATGCGGATTCACTTGTCCATTACCTCCATGCCTCTAGTGTCACTCTATTCATCACCCCAGTGCCTCTCCACTAAACCTTACCAAATACTAGATCACATGATGGCCTCTTCTTTTGACAACACATTCATCTAGCACTACTTTCTACATAAATCCACCCCATAATTGCAGTAACTTAAACTGCAAAGATCAATCATCGCAAGAACCACCTGCGACTACAGATAACAAAAACCAACACCAACACAATCTATAATAGATTGTTGTAAATAACCCAAAGGCTACTTCTTGAACCCTTCAATAGCAGTAGAACCTCCTTCCTTGCCACACCTTTTGCAAAACCAAACATCAAAAGTTGCATAGCTTCATCCACCGCAGCACACACAAACACCCTCTCATGAAGATTCAATGTTCTATTTTCTTAACACCCGAGTCCTACCGTTTCTCACTCTGCGGTTCCTTCTCCCATGTGCAATAAATCTCGGCTTCCACCTCGTCATGACAAGAGTTGACCCTTATTGTTGTATTATTTAAATCAAGTCATAATTAAGATAGAATATATCCGTATTTAATGGATATGCTTTGAATAAATGAAAGGCTAAGGTTAGATCTAGATGCATAATTTTAGGATCGGATTGTTTTTTCTTACTGCTATATAAAGACATATGTATAGCCTATGCTTTGTATGAACTTTTAATGAGAAATCAATAGTACATTAATTCTTTGCTATCTTTCTCTTATTTATCTAAGTGCTATCAGGTGTTTTCTTTGACTCTTTTTCATTTGAGTGTTATCAAAGTGGTATCAGAGCCGGTAACCTTCTAGCTCGTTTTTTTTTGTAGTAAAATATGACAAACAATTTTAATGTTGTTTGGTCTGGTCCCAAATTAGATGGGAAGCTCGATTATAATTATTGGCAGATAATGATGTCTACACATTTAAAAGCTCAAAATCTTTGGAGCTCTATTGATTCAGGTCTTTCAGAAGGAGCCGATGCAAACTCTCAACGTCGAGATCAACTTGCGTTGGGACAAATTCATCAAGGAGTTGATTATTCAATTTTTGGTTTGATTGCAAATGCCAAGACGGCAAAGGAGGCGTGGGACATCTTAAAATTGTCATACAAAGGAGTTGATCGAGCACAAAAATCCAAGTTGCAGTCGCTACGAAGGTTACACGATCGATGCGAGATGTCATCTACAGAAACAGTTGAGCATTATTTTTCACGTCTTACTGATCTTGTCAATAAAATGAGATTATATGGTGATAAAATTGGAGATGATGCTGTTGTTGAGAAGATTCTTCGAACCATACCATTGAAGTATGATCATGTGGTGGCCTCAATTCAAGAATCACATGACATTGAACTGCTGACAATTGCAGAATTAAAAGGTATGATAGAAAGCCATATTGACAGGATCGAAGCAAAGACGGAAACACCAACAAATGAAGAAGCTTTAAAGAGTCAGGTTACTCTTAACACGACTGACTCTAGTCAAAGAGGAGGAGGATTCAATAGAGGTCGAGGAAGAGCAAGAAGAGGATATAGAGGAAGAGGTCGAGGTAACTACTCAAATCAAGGAAGAAGTGGAGATAATGCCATGCAAGAGAGGTTTTCGGCTCACTGCTATAATTGTGGAAAATATGGGCACAAAATTGCAGATTGTAGATACAAGAAATTCAACAATCATGGCAACCAGGCAAACATTGCTGGAAATTATGGTGAGGACTCTAATGAATCTGAGACTTTACTTTTGGCTAGTAATAGTTTACCTGCAAATGAGAACGTATGGTTTTTGGATACTGGATGTAGTAACCATATGTGTGGAAGAAGAGAGTTATTCTCGGAATTAGATGAATCAATTCAATCAGAGGTTACTTTTGGAAATAAGACAAAAGTACCAATATTGGGAAAAGGTAAAATTTATATCCAGTTGAAGGATGGTTCTCAAAATTTTATATCTGATGTCTTTTATGTTCCAGAACTTCACCAAAACTTATTAAGTATGGGACAATTATCAGAAAAGGGTTATAAAATATGCATTATTCAGGGGTATTGCATCATAACAGATGGAAATGGGAAGTTGATAGCAAAGGTAAAAATGTCTCAGAATAGATTATTTCCTTTGAAAATTCAGCATAAATTTCTTTCTTGCTTTAATTCTGAGATTTTGGATGATAATTGGTTGTGGCATATGCGCTTTGGGCATTTTCATTTTTCTGGATTAAATTATTTAGCAAGAAAGAAGCTTGTTTTTGAGTTGCCTGATATTGTGAAGTCTAATCATGTTTGTGAGACTTGTTTAATTGGCAAGAAGCATAGAGAACCTTTTCCTGTAGGCAAGTCATGGAGAGCCACAAAACAGTTAGAACTTATACATTCAGATTTGTGCACAGTGGAAGTACCATCACTTGGAGGTAATAAGTATTTTATTACTTTTATCGATGATTTGAGTCGAAAAACTTGGGTTTATCCTCTACATCACAAGTCAGAAGCATGTGATATTTTCAAGCAATTTAAATTATTTGTTGAAAAACAAAGTGGACTTGAAATCAAAATCTTAAGAACTGATAGAGGTACAGAATATATTATGTGTGATGATTTTTTAAAGAAGCATGGTATTCAACATCAAATGACAGCTAGATATACTCCACAACAAAATGGAGTGGCTGAGAGAAAAAATAGAACTATTATGGATATGGTAAGATGTATGTTGAAATCAAAAAATCTGCCTAAGCATTTCTGGGCAGAAGCTGTATCTTGTGCTATTTATGTGTTGAACAGGTGTCCAACAAGAAGTGTTCATGATAAGACACCTGAGGAAGCTTGGAGTGGAAGAAAGCCGACTGTCAAACATCTCAAGATCTTTGGTTGTTTGGCATATGCACATGTACCAGATAAGTTGAGGAAGAAACTTGATGATAAAGGCGAGAAGTGTATTTTTATTGGTTACAGTGATACATCAAAGGCTTATAAGCTATATAACCCTGAAACTAAGAAAGTTATTATTAGTCGTGATGTGGTCTTTGATGAACATGGTAGTTGGAATTGGTGTATAGAAAAAGAAAAGTCTATTATTGTTCCTGATATTCCTGACGACTTTCTGGATGAACAGCCTACTCAAGATAATGTTCAAGTTTCTGTACAATCTGAAGCACCAACTAGAAGATCACAACGCGAGTGCCGATTACCAGCTCGCTTGCAAGATTATGTGTTAAGTAATGATAATGATCTGTCTGATGAAGAAATTATTCAGTTTGCTCTTTTTTCAGATTGTGATCCTATATTTTTTGAAGATGCTGCTAAAAAGACTCATTGGTTGAAGGCAATGGACGAGGAAATTCAAGCCATTGAAACTAATGGTACTTGGGAATTGACTGAATTACCTCCAAGAAAAGAACCAGTTGGAGTAAAGTGGGTATACAAGACAAAGTATAAGCCAAATGGTGAAATTGATCGTTTTAAAGCGAGGTTGGTTGCAAAAGGTTACAAGCAAAAAGCAGGTATTGATTATTTTGAGGTCTTTGCTCCTGTAAGTAGACTTGATACAGTACGCATGCTTATTTCACTTTCTGCTCAAAATAATTGGAAACTGTATCAAATGGATGTAAAATCTGCTTTTCTGAATGGCTTCTTGGAAGAAGAAATATATGTCGAACAACCTGCAGGATATGTGAAGAAAGGGGAAGAGAATAAGGTGTACAGGTTGAAGAAAGCTCTATATGGTTTAAAACAAGCACCAAGGGCATGGTATAGTTGTATTGATTCTTATTTTATTGAAAATGGTTTTTTGAGATGTCCTTATGAGCATACTTTGTATGTTAAGCATATTGAATCTGGTGATACACTCATAGTCTGTCTTTATGTTGATGACTTGATTTTTACCGGAAATAACTTAAAGTTAATCATAGAATTCAGGGAAGCCTTGGTTAGTAAATTTGAAATGACAGATATGGGTCTAATGAGTTATTTCCTAGGGCTTGAAGTTATTCAGATGGATGATGGGTTTTTTGTCTCACAAAAGAAATATGCTTCTGATATTTTGAAAAGGTTTAGGATGGAATGCTCCAAACCAGTTCCTACTCCAGTGATTGAAAAGATAAAGTTGTCTAAAGATGAAACTGGTAAGAGTATGGATATTACTGCTTATAAAAGTTTGATTGGGAGTCTAAGATATTTGGTTGCTACAAGGCCAGATATTTCTTTTGGAGTTGGAGTACTTAGCAGGTTTATGGAGAAACCAAAGGATTCGCATTGGGCCGCAGCAAAGCGAATTCTTAGATATGTCAAAGGTACAATTAATGATGGAATTTTGTATTCTACTAATAAAACTGTGGGACTTATTGGATATACAGATAGTGATTGGGCTGGAGATGTTGAGACTAGAAAGAGTACATCGGGATATGCTTTTCATCTTGGTTCAGCTATATTTTCTTGGTCTTCTAAAAAGCAACCGGTGGTAGCACTTTCAACAACAGAAGCAGAATATATAGCGGCAACAAATTGTGCTATGCAAGCAATTTGGCTAAGAAAGATTTTAGATTTTCTACAACACAAACAAGATGGTCCTACGACAATTTTTTGTGATAACAAGTCAACAATTGCATTATCTAAGAATCCAGTATTTCATGGCCGCTGCAAGCATATAGATATCAAGTATCATAAAATCAGAGAATGGGTTGCGGAAAAACAAATCAACATCGAGTATTGTCCTAGTGAATGTCAAGTTGCAGATATCTTTACAAAACCAATGAAGACAGAGATTTTTCTCAAGTTGAAGAAGGCAATTGGGATGGCTAACATTTGTGACTTGGTTTAAGGGAGACTATGTTGTATTATTTAAATCAAGTCATAATTAAGATAGAATATATCCGTATTTAATGGATATGCTTTGAATAAATGAAAGGCTAAGACTAGATCTAGATGCATAATTTTAGGATCGGATTGTTTTTTCTTACTGCTATATAAAGACATATGTATAGCCTATGCTTTGTATGAACTTTTAATGAGAAATCAATAGTACATTAATTCTCTGTTATCTTTCTCTTATTCATCTGAGTGCTATCAGGTGTTTTCTTTGACTCTTTTTCATTTGAGTGTTATCACTTATGCAAATGTTGCTTTATTACCTATTGGCCTATTGCTACTCACAGATCTAAAAAGCCTAGTCATAATCTTTTCTTGCAAACACTCCAACAACACTTCTTCTCTCGATAGTGCGCCTCCACAGCCTATACCTCACCTTCTGTGGCCACTAGTGGATGTTCTAGGCAATTCTTGCTGTCATCAACTTCATCTCCGCTAGTAGATTTTCCACTCCGGAGCCTACACACACACCCCTCCTCCGGCAGAACAATAAAGTGGAGGAAATTATTTCAAGCCTCCTATTAGCAAGAATAAAAAGATCTTATCCAATGGAAGACATTATAAGAGAGTTGAATCTAGTCCAACATCGGCAGCATAGCTAAATGCAGATCTCTATAATAATAATAATAATAATAATAATAATAATCTCTTAACTTTTGCCCTAACTTAACCATCATCCATCATATTTTAGCTTATAAAATAATTCTATCAAACAAAATAAAAATCTTTATTATCCTTAGTTTATTGCATTGCATAATAGACATTATTATATTCTTAGATCGGCATGATGAGAGAAATATATGAGAAATTTTAGAAGCGAGGGTATTAAACCAACTATACTTATATGCAGGACACAGATAGATTCGTAGAAACTAGATAAAAACATATAAATAATTTTAACAAACATTATCCTTTATACACATATAACTCCATGGATAATAGAATGCTCGCTCCCATTATCCTATGTTTAGCGGAGAATTAATCACACGCTGAAAATGTTATTCATTATACGCCCAAACATGTTATGATAGATGCCTCTACTTTTGACAACAAAAAATTTGAATACATTTCTTGATTGGGTAGTTGGCATAAAAGACTATTTCAATCGATAAAAAATGACCCACATTTAATAAGGTCAGTTTGTTAAAGATAGACTCGTTTAATCCATAGGAATTTTAGCAAAGTGTTCTAATCCGCTATAACATGATACAACTAGGACAAATCGGCTAACATGAAATGAGGAGTCACTGGAAATATGTTTCATATTTCAAAGATCGATTCTGTAATAAATTTAAGACCTAAAGTAATCATCCTTAAGTTATAACATAATATGATTTAATTTAATAGTTTACACAGGAATTGTGGTATTAAGGAAGCCTTAGTTGACTCATCATCCAGTGTATTTAGGTCAGAAATTCAAAGAGATAAAAATATATATATATTTTAGTCTATTTCGGAAGTCCAGCATAACATTATAATTGCCAATACTATTCGGAACATTCAGAACACTAGTTCTGTTAGAAAGTGTTAAGAGTTAATACTACCTTATACATAAAATTTCATAAAATAAATTTACAAAAACTCAAATAAAAAAGGAAGTAAATTATCAAAAAATGACACATTCTTTTAAAACATAACCTAAAACCTCATATCCCATTTAAATTTGATGTACTTTCATTTGAATCACAAAGCTTAGCTCCAAAGAGATTTCAAAATTATTTGGTTTCATCTAACCGATAAGACAATCAACCTTATTCACTACAAAAAAATTCAGCATTAGAGACGGAAAATTCCGTCGCTATTCCGTCGCTAAACTAGTTTAGCGACTGATTAGCGACGGAATCATTGCGTCGATACAAATTGTGTCGCTGGCTGTATTTAGAGACGGAATATAAATTCCGTCGCTAATTAGAGACGGAATATATATTCCGTCTCTAAAATATTAGAGACGGGAATTTAATCATCAGTCGCTAACAATAAAATCCTCTCTATGATTTGATTAAAATTATGTCTCTAATTAGAGACGGAACATTTAAATTCCGACTCTAATTAAAGACGGAATTTAAATGTTCCGTCTCTAATTAGAGACGGAACGTAAATATTCCGTCTCTAATTAGAGACGGTTTACGTTCCGTCTCTAATTAGAGACGGAACGTAAATATTCCGTCTCTAATTAGAGACGGAACTTAAATATTCCGTCGCAAGGCATCGACATTTCAAACAATTTCAGGGCAATCAGCGACGGAAAATTAAAGTTCCGTCGTTAGATATCGTTATAACAGTATTTTCCATGGTAAAATTAGAGACGGAATTTTAAAATTTCGTCTCTAATACCTGGAGATTTCAGCAGCACATTTTTGTTCCTGCAGTCATCCTTGTTTACATTTTATAATAATCTAAACCATCACATACAAACAACACAAAACTCACCAAATAACAATACATTCATACAAAAAACTTTATCCAAGCACAAAACAATAATCCAAGCACAAAATTTAAACTAAACATCCAATCACAAAACATAGATAAATATCCAAACATCTCCAACCATAAACACCTGATTGTATAGTACTACAACATCTGAAATTTAAAATCACAATACAACACCATCTAGCAAAGAAAATCCAATCCTAAGCTAGCAAGTAGTAATCAATCCTGCAAAAATGTTAATACGATAGATTACTAATAAAACAAAGAATAAACTAATTCACAATTATGAGTAACATATTAAATTTAATATTATGAATTTATTTTACATACCTGAAAGCTAGTTTGGTTATATGATGATGGTGTTGTATAGGCATCAACGTTCCTGAAAAGATATAATACAATGTTAGACATAGTTTCATTAGTGAAAAAAAACTTAAAAAGTTAAACATCAAGATACCTATCACAATCTATGGATCAGGAGGATTATTAGGGTCTTGATGTTGGTGCAACATTCCTCAGGTCAAGGTTGACCTGGTTGACCAAGCTTGAGTCTTGGTTTGGATTTCGATGTTTGACAATGCAAGGTTGATTGAAGAAGAGTCAAGTAGGTCAAGGATGACCGGATACTTGACTGGGAAGTCCTAACTGGGATGTTAGGCAGGAGGAAAATCCTGGTGAGTGAAGCCAGGTGAAAGACCTAGTGAGTGAAGCTAGGCAGGAGAAAATTTCTGGTGAGTGAAGCCAGGTGAAAGACCTAGTGAGTGAAGCTAGGCAATTGGGAAAGTCCTGGTGAGTGAAGCCAGGCAAGAGAAATCCAGATGGGTCAAGGTTGACCAGACATCTGGTGAGAGTCCAAGTAGGTCAAAGGGATTGACCGGATACTTGGCATGAGGAAGAAAAGTCCAAGTAGGTCTTAGGGAGTCACCGGATACTTGGTAAGAAGAGAAAAGTCCAAGTGGGTCAAAGGGATTGACCAGACACTTGGTGAGAGAGTCCTAGCTGGTCAAGGGTGACCGGATGCTAGGTCTTATGTACCAACAAGTCATGGTTGACTAGATGTTGGTTTAGGGGCTTTGGGCTTGGTTTTGGGCAAAACCAAGATCCGGATTGATCACCGATTGATCCAGGTTTGGATTGATCCGTGATTGATCCAACAGTTTGGATTGATCCGTGGATCGATCCGAAGACTCGATCGTGGATCGATCCAGAAGATCTGAATCGATCCACCGATCGATCCGGTGAGTCCTCGCGAACAGATCGCCTCGATCGTGGATCGATTCAGAGGTCCCAATCGATCGCTGGATCGATTGGGACGCTCGCGCGATAGCGCTGGATCGATCCGTGGATCGATCCGTAAGTTTTTCCAGACGAAGGCGCTGGATCGATCCGTGGATCGATCCAGCCTCCCGATCGATTGGGAGCATTCCAATCGATCGGGATTCGACCGTTAGCGCCGTTAAGGCCGCAGCGTTCATTTCCTTCGAAGAACTTCACCGATTCATTCCAGATTCATCACACTCCCCAGACCTCTCTAAGCTCCTCACCGCCGTTCTTGAAGGTTCTTGGAGGTTCATCCAAGTCAAGAGGCGAGTTGCAACGAGAAGAAGAAGAAGCTAGGGTTTTCATGCATCTCTTGTAAGCTTTTGCTTATTCTCTACTACCCTTTCTTCTACTTGTATTGAGAGTCTTGTAGGGCTTCTCCGCCTTAGTTACCGAAAAGGAGTGTTTATTAGTGGAGGTGTGTGTGTGCGTGGATCCTTGGACTAGTCACCTCTTATGAGGTGGATACCAAGTAAAATCCTATTGTTAGCATTGTTGTAGTTTGTTTCTTTGTATTCCACTGCGCATCACTTTGAAGAAACAAGCAACGAAGCACGACAAGCACACGCGATCTAGCTACTTTTCGGTCCTAACAAGTGGTATCAGAGCAAGGTTGCTCTTCACCGGAATCACAGCCGGAAGGGGCAAATATAACAAGCAAAGCTAGAGGGTGAAGAAGTTGGAGCAAATTCATCAAAGTCAAAGAATTCAAGAAGCTCAACTTCAAGATGCAATTCCAAGATGGACTTGGATTTGATACAAGGGTGGCTCCACCATACACATCCACAAGCTTCGATTCTTGGAGATCAAGAATTGAAAATTTCTTGATGATGGAGATAGAGCAATGGTTTGCTCTAATGGAAGGTTTTAAGGCTCCAAGGAATTCAAAGGGCAAAGTTCTCAAGAGGAGCAAATGGAGCCAAGAACAAATCCAAAGATGTGAGGCCAATGACAAAGTGACCAAGCTTTTGGTCAATCTATTGCCAAGCAACATCTTGGAGAAAATTGGAGAAGTTGAAGATGCCAAAGAGCTATGGAGCAAATTGGCCAAGCTTCATGAAGAGATCCCCTCCACTGTACAAGAGCAAGAAGTATCCAGAGAGGGTGACTCTTTGGAGCAAGACCAAGAGGAGGACTCCGAGGTTGAGAGATGCTCAACCTCCGAAGAAGAAGCTTCATCCTCAAGGGAATGCATCGAAGGGAACAAGGAGGGAGCATACTCCTTGTTTCATATTCAAGATGGTGAAGCCTCCACCTCTAGGATTGAGGGGGAGCGATCCTTGGTGACGCCGGATCAAGAAGAAGGAGAAGCTTCTACATCCGGGTCAAGAGACGAAGAGGAGGAAGAAGATTCTACCTCCACAAGTCAAGAAAAATCAAATGGAGGGGAATCAAGGTCCGATCAAGAGGAAGCTTCCACCTCCAGATCCAAAGGAAAAGATGCCACCCCTACAAGCAAAGGTATAAACATTTCAATTAATAACAAAAATCATATTATATGCTTTGAATGTAGGGAACATGGGCACTACAAGAGCAAGTGTCTTAAATTGGCCAAGAAGAAGGGCCAAGTGGCACAAAAGGGCAAGGTGAAGCCCAAGGAGACCATCCCCGGAACAAAGAAGAGCAAGGAGCACATTGTGTGTTTCTCTTGCAATCAAAAGGGGCATTACCGGAGTCAATGCCCTAAGGGGAAGAAGATGGTCAAGGCTCAAGGAGGAAGCTCAAGTCAAGGGGGAGCCTCTAAGGTAAAAAGGAAGGTAACTTTTATTGAGCCTACCCCGTTAAATTATGGTAAAAAGCATGATAGTTCTAACTTATATCATTTTAATGCTATTTACCATGAAAATAGGAAGCATGATAGTGTTAAGGAAAAACATATAGCTTTTCATGCTAAAACCACCACACCTAGGGCTAGGAATGTAGGTAAAAGTCTAGGCAAAAACTCTAAGGATTTTATCTACGAGCCTAAAAATAAAAATGCTCATAAATTTAATGGAAAACCAAAGACTAAGGACTTAATGATAAAAAATCAAGTCTTGAGGTCAAGGCTTGATAAAATGGAAAAGACCCTAAAAAGATTGGAAAATATCCTATTAGGGCAATATGAGCATAACCTAGGTTTAGGGGTACAAAAGCCATCAAATGGCCATAGAGGTTTGGGATACAAACCCAAAGCAAAAAGGGATGTGCCTAGTTATCATAGGGTTCCATATAGTTATGGAACAAACTAAGTCTAGAGGTCAAGTCAAGGATATAAGGGAAGATATCCCTAGAAGTATCTTTGCAACCAAAGTGACTAAGACTTCTAAGAAGTCTAAGAAAGTCACTAACAAGGTCACAAGGGAAGCAATCCCTAGAGTTGACCTAGAAAATGTGACCAAGGCTTCTAAGAAGCCCAACAAGGTCACTAGGAAGGTATCTAGGGAAGTTATCCCTAGTGAGTACCTAGAGCATCCAAGGAGCACCAATAGGTGTTGGGTTCTTAGGAGCATCTTCTCTACCCCATAGATGGGTTAGAGAGTGTCAACTCCGATTAGAAGGGTAGTTAACCCAACTTTGAGGAAATTGACACTCAAGGAGCATTTTCAAGGTTTTTGTTAACCTTTGAAAATGAAATGGAATTATCATTTACTCTTTGAAAGAGTAAAATGTGCCTAATGGTGAAAAATTGGTTTTATCTTAAATGGCATAAATTGAGAAAACTTAGAGAAATACCAAGTTGGGATTTTGGTATTCTCTTTAAAAATTTAAGGCAATCCGGGCTTTGATTTATGTGTTTACTCTTGAGGAAAAATGGAATATGCCAACATTTGAGGATATGCTTAATTTTTAAGCGGCATAAACAAATCAAGAGAAATAGAAATGTCAATTTAGGTTTTGGCACTTCTTTGAAGCATTTAGGGCAATCTAGGTTTAACGTTTTAGGTTAAAACAAGTGGAAATAGCTAAGTGGTTAAGGATACTTAGATAGGAAATCTAGGTATATCTTATTTATGCTAAACCTTGTCATGATTATTTGCCCGTAATATGCCATGACATCATATTTTATTTGTATTTTGCATTCATGACTTATCATAAAAAAAAAATACAAAAATACCATGTCATGTCCTACATACATCATGTAGTATAGGAACTTTCCTTTAAAAGCTATTGCATTTTGATGTATGCCATAATATCAATCATGCATTATGTTTTATTTCCTAAATTTAAGGACAAATGGCATTAGTTAAACAAGTGGCATTTGTTTAACAAGTGAATCAACAAGTAACATCCTTGGTGGATGTTTACCACTCAAAATGCCTAGATAGATATGCATGATCCCTAGAATAGGGCAAAACCATAATCTCACATCTCACAAAGACATATAAGATGACTTGTATGTGTTTTAGTGCACATTAGATACAAGTGAGATGTTAGGATGATGAACAAAACTCAATATGTTGATTTAGTGCATTCTTTTGAGTTTTAAGTTCATCAAAACACATAGTTATGTGTTTTCTCATCATTGGGAAAGCTAATGTACAAGTCATGTGCATTAAGCCCAAGGAACATGGTGGGATATTAGTTTTGAAAATGTTTTCAAAATAATTTTGGAAAACCTTGGTGAAGGCTATCTTTTGATAGTAATCACCATTGAATAGATAGACACAAACTTGAAGAAAACACTAAAGTTTTTGCAAGTTCTCAAGTTTGTGTCAATCTTTGAAAATATGATGTATTCTCATAGAAAACTATTTTTCCATGATAAATTATACCCTAAATAATGTCTACACAAATTTTTACGATTTTTGGAATTTTGTAGAATTTTCTAGGGGTTTCTGAAATTGGCTGAAATTGAATTTCCGTAATTTCAGGCCTCCAATCGATCAGTGGATCGATTGGAGTGCCTCAATCGATCAGCCGATCGATTGAGAAGGCATTTCTCGCGAGCAGAAGCTCGCTGGATCGATCAGCCGATCGATCCAAGAAGATTGAATCGATCAGTGGATCGATTCAGCAGGGTTCAATCGATTGGAACCCAACTCCAATCAATTGAAGATGCTGATTTTGGCTGGGAAAGCTTATTTTCAGCATTTTGAACCTATTTTAGTCTAGGTAACCATTCCAAACCCCTGAAAATACATTTGTATACATAAAAAAGGGTGTTTTCGTGTGGAAAACAAGGATGGATTGGTTAAGGAAGGCTAAGTTGAAGTTTAGGCTGAGGTTTGTTTCAAATTTTGAATATTTGAACCTCAAAACTTCTAAAATTGGGTTTCCTAAAGTTTTGGGGATTCCAAGTTATTGTTGGTGCAATGACAGAAGTTACCACCATGTCTTTATGGGGAGGGACTCTTTAAAGACATAAAATTTATTTTTCATGAACCTTGGAAGGTGGTTAACCTTCCGTTAAGAACATGCTCAAGGTTGAGCGTTTGAACTTTAATGGGGAGTGGATATCCTCATTGTTCAAGTGGTTTCAAGTGGATAATGCTCAAGGATGGGCATTTGCCTACATTGGGGGAGAATGTAGGGTTAAGGTTAATGAAGGGTATGGGACCTTCATTATCGTGCTGATCACAACGAGTGAAGTTGTGAACGACGATGAGCAACTCTTCAGGGGGAGAGTTTTCAACAAGTGAATCTGTTGATGTGTGCCCAAAAATGGGGCATGGTTTGATGTGTGCCAATAGGGGGAGAATGAAAGGGAGTAAGTTAGGCTTTTATCACCTAGAGGGAGTTTGCCCTCTTAGGGGGAGAATGAAGGGCTTAACTTATGCATTCATTACCTAGTGGCATGAAGAAGGTTTAGGCTATGGTATTAGCCTAACTTACATGTGGTATTGTAAGTGATAGTGTTGGTATTGTCAAACATCAAAAAGGGGGAGATTGTTGGTGCAACATTCCTCAGGTCAAGGTTGACCTTGTTGACCAAGCTTGAGTCTTGGTTTAGATTTCGATGTTTGACAATGCAAGGTTGATTGAAGAAGAGTCAAGTAGGTCAAGGATGACCGGATACTTGACTGGGAAGTCCTAACTGGGATGTTAGGCAGGAGGAAAATCCTGGTGAGTGAAGCCAGGTGAAAGACCTAGTGAGTGAAGCTAGGCAGGAGAAAAATTCTGGTGAGTGAAGCTAGGTGAAAGACCTAGTGAGTGAAGCTAGGCAATTGGGAAAGTCCTGGTGAGTGAAGCCAGGCAAGAGAAATCCAGATGGGTCAAGGTTGACCAGACATCTGGTGAGAGTCCAAGTAGGTCAAAGGGATTGACCGGATACTTGGCACGAGGAAGAAAAGTCCAAGTAGGTCTTAGGGAGTGACCGGATACTTGGTAAGAAGAGAAAAATCCAAGTGGGTCAAAGGGATTGACCAGACACTTGGTGAGAGAGTCCTAGCTGGTCAAGGGTGACCGGATGCTAGGTCTTATGTACCAACAAGTCATGGTTGACTAGATGTTGGTTTAGGGGGCTTTGGGCTTGGTTTTGGGCAAAAACCAAGATCTGGATTGATCAGCCGATTGATCCAGCAGGTTTGGATTGATCCGTGGATCGATCCAGCAGATCTGGATCGATCAGTGGATCGATCCAGAAGATCTGGATTGATCCACCGATCGATCCAGAAGATCTGGATTGATCCACCGATCGATCCGGTGAGTCCCCGCGAACAGAACCCCTCTGGATCAATCTGTGGATCGATCCAGAGGTCCCAATCGATCAGTGGATCGATTGGGACGCTGCTGCTTCGCGCGATCGATCGTGGGATCGATCCGTGTTTCGCGCGATAAGCTCTGGATCGATCCGTGGATCGATCCAAAGCCTCCCCGATCGATTGGGAGCATTCCAATCGATCGGGATTCGACCGTTAGCGTCGATTTAAGCCGCAGGCGTTCATTTCCTTCGGAAGAACTTCACCGATTCATTCCAGATTCATCACAGCTCCTCCCCAGCACTCTCTAAGCTCCTCACCGCCAGTTCTTGAAGGTTCTTGGAGGTTCATCCAAGTCAAGAGGCGAGTTGCAACGAGAAGAAGAAGAAGCTAGGGTTTTTACTGCATCTCTTGTAAGCTTTTGCTTATTCTCTACTACCCTTTCTTCTACTTGTATTGAGAGTCTTGTAGGGCTTCTCCGCCTTCGGTAGTTACCGAAAAGGAGTGTTTATTAGTGGAGGTGTGTGTGTGTGCGTGGATCCTTGGACTAGTCACCTCTTATGAGGTGGATACCAAGTAAAATCCTATTGTTAGCATTGTTGTAGTTTGTTTCTTTGTATTCCGCTGCACATCACTTTGAAGAAACAAGCAACGAAGCACGACGAGCACACGCGAAGCTATTCCCCCCCCCCCCCCCCTCTAGCTACTTTTCGGTCCTAACACTTGAGTCTCCTGAGAGGCAAAACGATGCGGCGTTGCACTCATTTGATCCAAGAAGGCCTGCATATCCCACCCAATTTTCTCAAGATCCAATCGGGATTGCCGCTCTACTCGAAATTCAGCCTCCAAGGTCGAGAGTCGAGTCTTCAAATCTGCGTTTTCCTGTTCTAAGACGTCTACTCTAGCAGATGATTCGGATGCACTCGATGATGTGCTGGGACGACCCCTGGCCCTAGGAGCCATCGCTTGATCATATACAACTCTCGCCTGAGCCCCAAGACCATATAGGGTGGAGGTCTTTTTCCTTCCACCAACCACATCATAATAAATTTCATTTATCTGGTCAGTGGATAGAGTCTGCTCCTCACCTCCCTCTAAACTAGGCTGAGATGCCTGTGCAACCCTAGCAGCAATTTCTTCCTATTTACATTAAAAAAAAGTATTGTCAGATATTTACTAAAATGATAGATAATCATTGTTAATAGTTATATATATTCAAGTGTAGAATCTTACGTCTAATGCCGATGATCGACGATCTATAAAGTTGCCATCTTTTGACTTGTGTGTCTTGGTAAATATCTCCCAACAAGTAGGAGGTCGCTGTAGATCATGTTCCTCAATATTAAAGAATGTAAATAATTCCATTGATATAGTCTAGGTACAAAACTCTTATAGAATTTTAAAATTGGAAACTAACCAAGTCTAAGGCATGCTCGACAATCGATCGGGATCCAGCAGTATGTTTTGTTGCTCCAGTACTAGGGCCAGCCAGCTCACTCTTTCTATTGGCTCGAGCTTTCATTGCATTTTCCTGCCATCTGTCTACGACCCAAATGGCTCGCCATGCATCCCAAATGTTCTCAGGTACATAGGATGGTTTTATTCCCTTTTGTCTTGCTTTATATAGCATGTCTTTGTATAGTTTGGCACAAGCTGCATTCCAGGTAGCATAAAATTCTGCCTCGTGCTCTGTCTCCCAAGTATATCTTTTCTGCAATAATACATTCACAAATTATTATAAAAAACATAAAAAAATCATGATAATTAAATTGGCTTACCAAAAACTCATCGTAATAAAATTGCTTCATATCTGGGTCTACCCGCTTCCATGTAGTACCAGCGGGACTAAATCGCTCTTTAAATTTCGAGGTGATGTATGCAGCTACTCTATGACCATCTGGGGTAAAACTGCATATAACAAATAAAATAAACCAAATATGTTAAAAAAATAGATGCAGCGAATAAGACTAATAACACCAATACTTACCAACCCCCGATAATCCGTAGAACAATCTGGCCACCAGCATCAGACATGTCTATATCTGCAGAATTACATTATAACACATACGCATGCACACTAGGTTTAATCAAACAAATAATAATGACTAATAGAGTAAGACAAGTGATATAACTATGAATATTTAGATCTAAAATTTAACTGAACAATGCTTAATCTGGATATATAACAATTTTAATCATTAACATTTTGGAGATCCTCCTCACTAGACTCTGTATGTTCAATAAGCTCCTCACTGAACAATGACTTGTAATATGTAGGTGTGAGACCATAAGAGGTGGCACAACAAAAAAAAGTAAAAGAAGGAATTGTGGTACTAGATTAATAACTTAGTAAGTATGCAATTAATAGAATAGAGGTACTAAGTATGCAATTAATAGAATAGAGGACCAACCAAAATCATACCATGAATACAAAATATTAAGTATATAATTAAGAAGTTGTCCTTAACTACTAAGTCCATGCTAAGAGTCCATTTGGCAAGAAATCAAAATTCTTAAAGAAACTGGCTTTAAGAACCTAGTAAGAGGCATGTTTCACAAGTAAGAACCATGCCACCGTTTCACAAGCAAGAAATCAAAATTCTTAAAGTCCATGCTAAGAGTAGGTATGTTTCACAAGAAATCAATTATTCTAACCTAAAACTACAAGTAAGAACCTAGTAAGAGGCATAAAAGTTCTCCAAATCTCCATTTGGCAATCAACATACAAAGAAAGCAATTCTCCAAATCAAAATTCTCTAAACATGCTTAAAGAGAGACATTCAAATTAAATGAGATATAAAAATTACCAGAGGAGTAAACTAGCTTAAAGAAACTGACTTAAAACTAAACCTAGCAAAATCAAATGAGGAGATTACCGATCACACTTCTGGCAAGGACTTGGGAAGGAGACGAGCTGCTGCGGAGAGGAGATGAAAGCACCGCTGCGTTCTGTGGAGAGGAGAAGGAGACGAGTGAGAAGAGAAACCAAGGTGGCACCGATGAGAAGAGAAGAAGCGCAGAGGAGAGGAGAAGGAGGCGAGGGCGTAGCTTGCTGCGAACTAACCGAGAGGGAATTGAGAAGGAGACGAGCAGCTGCGGAGAGGAGATGAAAGCCGCGAGGGATCGCCGACGAGAACACAACGCGCGCAGAGAGGAACGCGAGGGTTCTGTTCTGTGCCCTAAATCGCGACATTAGCGACGGAACTTTATTTTCCGTCGCTAATTCTTCGCTGTCTAATATAATTTCATCCCTGATTAGAGACGGAATCAAAATATCTGTCTCTATTTAGAGACGGATAATTTATTTCCGTCGCTAATATTTACAGATTCATTTTTTTTCAAATTTAAAACGGCCAAAATTCTCTAATTAGAGACGAAATTATACTTCCGTCTCTAATTAGAGATGGAATTATACTTCCGTCTCTAATTAGAGACGGAACTATACTTCCGTCTCTAATTCCGTCGCTAAATGCTATTTTTTTTGTTGTGGTTATTTTACCAAATAAATTTTCAATTGAAAATAAAAAACAATTGATCATACCACAAGTATTGACCCCAGAAAAACTACTTGATCACTTAATTCTACAAGACCCTCCTTATGATTTAGTGATGTAAGATTTCCTCATGATTTGATCTTAGAAGAGAAGTTCCCTGATAGAATAATCTTAAAAAAAAAAAATCTATTGTCTTGATCTTTCAAAGAACTATTTTCAACGTGATAATGAGAACTTAGGCTTTAAGTATTTAGGATCATTTTTACAAAACAATGGAGAGATTGAAAGAGATGTCTTAACATAGAATACAAACAAAATAGTTGAAATGGAGGAGGGCGTCGGGTGTTTTATGTGATCATAAAATACCTCTAAAATTTAAAGGGGCGTTCTATAAAAAAGCAGTTAGACCTGCTATATTATATAACTCTGAATGTTGGGCACTTGAGCACATGAGTAGAAGATGGGAGTTACATAGATGAGGATGTTAAGATAGATGTGTTGATATACGAGGATGGACAGAATAATAAATGAGAGTAGAGAGAAAGCCGGAGTTACATTTATTGAAAAAAAAATCCAAGAGACACGTTCAAAATGGTACGGATATGTATGACCAATAAATGTTCCAGCTAGGCGATATGAAACTATGACAAATACGCATATCAAACGAGAAAGACCAAAAAAAGACTTAGTTAATAACAATAAAATAAGATAAAATTTATTTAATTATAAATGATGATATAGTAGAGATAGAATAACTCAATGACGTAGAAGGATCCATATAGTCAACCTCATCCGATGGGATAAAACTTGATTATTGTTGTAATGAAAACTTAAGCTTACAAATTATATGTCATTCATATGACCGTGACCGTGAGAGATCAAAAGAGAATTGAACAACAAACAAATTAACATCAAGATGTAAGAATGAAGTCGATTCATTTGACAATTTACAAATCAATTAAAATTTTATTGGTATTTGTCTTTTTGTAAGCATTTACGATTCTAAACTCGTCAAACATAGAGAATTATTTTTCTTGTGTACTATTTGTCACTACACTCACTATACAAGAGTCTAATTAAGCTGATACTAGAAACAAATGTTGATGCTATGATTATAATGAAGTATCTAGTGATACAATAGTTGCAGGATTCTTTTTTATCCTTTTTTCCTTCAGTTTTTGTAAAACCACTAACACAAGAAAGCTCAACATGGAAGACATTTCCATGTAGACCACCTCGAAGGGGACTTATTTTGGTCTATAGTAACTATCCTAAACTCTCATAATGCTTTTTGTTTTTAATTTTACTCCATGTAGCATGAAATAGATCTGAACCAGAATGAGAAAATTTTATTCCGTAGTTCATGTTACCTTCTATTCCAAATAACTAAACCTTACACCCCTTCGAGTAAAACACTTGCAGCTAGTTGAAAATTTAAAGTTTCTCTGAAATGTTTTGACTTAATACTGGACAATGTTTATTATTTTCGACTTTTCATCAAATTTGATCTCCATGCGCAAGTATCAGCAAGCCAGGTTTGATTTTCTCTTGTATGAATCTTTTAGACATCTAACTCTTTGTTAACACTTGTCATTATTCAGTCAAGAATGCAATTAATTTTTCCTGGATGATATTGGTGAAATGATTATAGAAAAGGATTCTTTAACTTTTGTACACCTATAATTTTAAAATTCTCCATAGTTGAAAATCTCAAACTATTGGTGCAATCTGCCCTCTTAGTGGTCAGAATTTATCATGGATTTTGATATTTGGATAAATAATTTAAGTTACGATTATTATTATATTTGATGTATGTATTTGAGTATGTATAACATAGAGAAATACACATAAAGATGACTTAGCACGGCCAAAATAAATAGATATGCGAGGAGTCGAGGTCCATGGAGATCAAAGAAGGATGGCGTAGGGCATCCAAGAAACCACAAACGAGAGCATCAAATTATAGTTGTGTCTGGGAGGAAAATTACATAGATGGAGCGTGAAGAATGACACTTGGAATGAGCCAAAGACTCAGATGCATCTGAGTGAGAGAAAGAGACAACCTCATGGCCGGGAAGTTGCATAGATAAACTATTTGTGAGCTAAGTGTTAAGAAACCTATACTTCAAGGAAGAGAGTAGATCTTAACTTAAGCGGACTCATCCTTAGAAATGATCATGGTCAAGAATTCAGTCAGGGTCAAAAACTTGAAAGCCCCAAAATCTATGAGGTTTAGGATTTTGTCCAATCTAGATTGATGATGGACATTAGTCAACTGGTGATGGTTGAGTCAACTGGTTAGTCAATTTAGACTTGTTGGCTAGCGAATAGAATATTTTTATTCTTGACCAATCGACTAGAGTAAGCCGATATGGTATTAGTTAATCAAAAAATCCAATCAACTAATAAGCTAGAAAGATCTATTGATAAGAAAAGGTTCCACGATATCAGTTGGATTAGTAACAGCTATAGTGCATCGGTCAATTGATGGTGTAATCAGTCAACTAGGCGACAACAACAATAGCAGAATGATCTTCAACTATTCAGAAGATTAAAGGGCTATAAACAGGGTGAAAAGGATTAGTTGGAAACTAATGCTTACTAAGATATTCTTATGATCATCCAACTATCCAAGATCATTGTATCTTTCTCTCCACCTCCAGAACTTGACCGAGGAGGAAATATAGAAGGCTTTGCAGAGTGATTCGTCGAAGGATCATAGGTCGTAGAGTAAGAATTACGGAGGTTGTCGAACCACGTAAACATAAGTGTCACTTGGTAATTTGGTTTAGTTTTCATTTTCGTTGCCTATGTGATTTGTAAGCTAACCTTGTAGCAAGAAAAGCCATAGTCTAAATGTATATCTCCATAAATTACTGAAACCTGGTACTAATTATCTTTTTTTCGATTTAAAAAAAACTTATCGAAAATCGAGTGCAGAAGCAATTAATCAAAAATAAAATAGTGGAAAGAAAGCAATTAATCTTTCCTTGACGAGGTCAAATAATACCTCGAAATTTCAAAACGATAAAAATAATGAAAATCTGTACAAATTCGAAACGGAATTCCGAAACATAAAAATCAACAGAAAGTCGTATAAATCCAAAACATTCAGATTGACTCGTAACCTGGGCTCTAATACCAAAAATATTATCACGCCCCAGGTAGTCCCTGCATAAGAAATTTCGACAGCATCTTCCCTCTACGGATGATAATACGAAACTTTACTACAAACCCTCAGGGTCACATATACCTCGACCAACACGGTCGGAACAATAACAATAAACATAAATCCACAACCATACAATATATATATATATATATATATCAGCCTCCGGCTATCAACACAATACAAAAACTATAAACAAACATCCAATCTCACCTCTTCTGTCGTCCGGGCAGGCATTTAGCAGAATATATCAAATAAAACCCCATCGACAATAAAGACCATGCAATATCCATAGACTAGATAGTATAATAAAAAAAACCAAAAGACCAAACGAAAATCCTTGCGATCTAGAAGGGGACTAGCGACTGGAACCTCCTGACGACCTCAACCTGAAATAGTATAAATCAACGGAGTGAGTCAACTTCTCAGCGAGTATCGGGTGACATGCATAGTAAGACATAACAACTAGTAATAAATATGAGTACAACCTCCTGGATATATATAAAGGAACAATGCAAAAACTGAAATAAAGGGAAGAAACTGTACTAACCAGGACCTGGGTATAAGGAAAACAAGGTCGTCAGACCTAGGAGTATCATGATCCTGTATGTATGTCAATCATATGCATCCACCAAATGTGCAGCAAATAAAGTGCAACAAACACAAGCAATAAATGCAATCATGCATATGATGCAAATGGCATGGTCACCCCTGACACCAGTCAGCCATCTCACACACGATGATGAGACCAAGTGGGTAGGGCTATGACAATCATGTACTCTGCCATCACTGCTCCTGATGAGTGACCGAGTGGACGGGATGCTGTCGGAGTACACCTATCCTCCTACCCAAATCATAAGTGGGGGAGCTCAATACTCTCATCTGCCTGAGACAATCCAGAAGAGGGATCCCTGTCCTGCTACCACGCTGCGTTACACTACCCATGAGTGGACCAACAGAGCCCTTGACAGAGCAACCTGCTGCAACACACCCTGTCTGAATAAAAATCACTAACCCATGAGTGGTTGTGTGTGCAGATTCATGTAACTGGCAATGTGCTCAACAATAATGGAGTCGACTATCGTACAACATGCAGTCATGCGAAATGGTTCAAGACACTAAGCATGGGAATATCCTGATCCTATCCATCTCTATATAATGTGTACCAAAAGGTATATGGATCAAATAGAATATCTTAGGTACACAGGTCAGGTATGGTAGAATAAATCTAGGTCCTGAACATAATGAGGTATGGTATGTCATTACCTTAAGGACATAAATAATCAGAGGAACATGAATGCAAAAGCAGGTAATAAATACAACATGCTCAGGTAATAGATAATGACATACTAATGCAGAAATGAACATAAATATTACTACTCGTTAAATATTACTATGCATATCAAACAACAATATCTTAGAAGATAAGTCAAAGTACCTGCCTCAAATAGAAAGTTCAATCCAGTCAAATCCGACGTCGAAATGCTCGTCTCGAATCAGAGTCGTACGTCACTAATATATACATTTTTATTTAGCTAAAATTCAATGAATAGCTAAATAAAATCCCTACGACTAATTTAAGGTAAAACCCAAATTACATCACCATCATCCTACCTAAACAAAATTTGATGATCAATTAGGGTTAGTTACCTAATTCCCAATCAACCATTAGATTAATAATCCAAACCTAATTCCATTTACACAAACAACTAATTAGTAATCTAACTCATACCTAATTCAATATTTAACTTAACACAAAACTTACCCAAATTTTTCGATGCCCGAAGGATTTACTGCCGAAATCCAGAGAAGTTGTTGTGGGAAAAACAGTGACAGATACCACTGTGATCAGCCAACAACTCAACTTAACATCCCAATCATACTCAAATACCCAAATCTGCATTACCTGATTCGGAGCCCCTCGTTGCTTCTCTGTCAGCAACTAGTGGGAAAAGGAACCGACGGTGGAAACTCGGAGTTAGGCCACGGAAGGGAGGAACAAACCTCTGGGATGCCGACTACCACCAAAATCCAGCGTCGGGTTGGGGCTCAACGATTTGCACGACGCCGGCGATTCGAGTGGAAGGTATGGCGGTGGCAAAACTAGGGCACAGCGGACCAGCGAGGGTCGGCACAGCCCTCGCAGCGGAGGCGCTGGATTCAAGTTAGGCATCGAGCGTCACACCAAACGTGAGGAGATCGAGAGAGGAGAGAGCGGCGTCGGCTGTGGCGCGAGCTCGAGCTCGACGAAGAGGAAGAAGAAAGGGGGTGTGCGACGGTGGAGAGGCTAGGGCAGAGATCGGGAGAGAAGAGGGGAAGATTAGTGTCGACTTCTCTTGGGCAACTCTTTATGCACGCGCGAGGAGAGGAAGAGGCAAGGGGCGTCGTCTGTGGAGGAGCCGAAGAGATCGGTGGAAGGAAGGAACGAGATGGTGTCGGGGGATGGCTCGGGCACGCGGGGGAAGAGGAGAAGGAAACGGCGAAAATGAAGAAAAAGGAAAAATAAAAATAAAAATTAAACTTTTCCTCGCTTCAATGGGGTAGCCTAAAGAGGCTTTCCCGTGGTCCAATATTTATCCCCGTAACCTACACCATACGATCTCCGAAAAATTCCTAGAAAATTTCTAAAAATTTCAGAAAATTCCATTATAGTTATTCGCCTTTTTTCAGTATTTTACAGTAAGATAGGATCACAGTAGGCACAGAAGGAGGGCAAAGTAGTATTGATCGAGGTAAAGAAACAATGTTCTAAGCTGTGGTCGAAGAGTGCTTTTTTAAGGCATTGGGGACACCTTGATTCATCCAGGGTGCCTCGATGTATGTTGATCCTATCCAACGACGTCGATGTTTATCATATTCCAAGCACCTCCAATGTCCTCGGGCATGATAACGTTTATCCTTGCAACTTATCTGACACACTTATCAGTTTCAAGGTGCTTCCAACCAACGAAGGCGTCTCTAATAATCTGAGGAGCCTCTAATCAACTGAGGCACCTCCAATAAACTGAGACGCCTCTAATCAACCGAGGCGCCTTCAATCAACTAAGGTTCCTAGAGTACTATTCATTATAATTTGATTTTTTACTTCAAGCTCCCACAAAACATGTTAGTCCAATAACAAAACTACTTGTAAAACAAAGTTAGCACAAATGCATGAACAGCTATATGTTTGTGAATTAGATCTTGTCTAACCACAACCAGGATCTAGTCTTGGTCTTAACTTATATTTCTAGGATAAATCTAAGTTAGACCAACGACTACAGTCCCACTGGGACACGTTCTCACGGAACTCTCTCTCAAGTTTCTTACCTTCACTTATCATTTGCTGACGTCTGATCTTTTGACCCACCAAGACTTCCTACCAGATACCCATTTGGACTTCAGCCAATTATAAGGTCCTATTCACCCAATAGAATTTCCTGTCAAATATTTAATCCTCTCTAGCTTCCTATCAATTATCTGGTCCTCCTAACCTAACTGGACTTCAGACGAGTGTCTAGTTAGTTCAATCAGTTAGACTGGCTAGAGAGGGTGAATACATGATCAACAAATCAAGTTGAAAATTCTCTTGCTATCAAACTTAGGAAGGACACACAATTAATTAAGTAGAAATAAATAACATAAAAAATAAGTAAGAGACTCAGAATTTTACTCCCCCACTAATTATCAAATCGCCATCCCCTCTGCTTATGACTGGCCTCATTTGCCTCCCCACTATTTTTTTCCTTTTTAAGGACCAATTTTGCGCTGGCCTCTGCTTTCCCATTCACCATTTCTTCTCAAAAGTGGGTATATATTTCCATATTTATCTACACAAACTAGTGCCCAACTCCTTTAGGGTATCGTGCAGGGTGGTCGTGCTATTATGTTTATACGATATCCCTTTAGTATCTCGGGTGTTCTATTACTTTTATTACCCCAAATTACCCAAGTAAGGGATCTTTTTTTTCAAGCCCGAGTGAGTGTTGTATTCTTTGATAAAATATCGTTCTCCAACAAACACTGAAAGGAGCATTATTTTTTTTGTTGGTTTTCCCGTTCGGCCCGACTTTCCGATCGGCTGGCGGATGGAAGTGATGAAGCCTCTATTGCTCGGAAGATATCGAAACCGATCGACTACCTCCAAGTAGCTGCTAGTCGAAACCGATCGCAGTTCTCACTCCTATGTCATCCGACCAGACACCCTCGTTGTCTGCGCTACTGTCGGGGGCCATATGCGCGCAAGATTACGTACATGCCACCCCAGTCGTCCCTGCCAGCCACCCAGGTGTCTATTATCCGCCCCTCCCCTATGCCCAAGTCAAAAGGACAGGTCACTTCCAAGCCATCAGGTCCGAGCGATTGTAGGCTCATAACGATCATCATTCACCTATCAACGAACGAGTGGCGTCATCCTGACAATGCTGAGTTGCACTCCCCCGAACACCAAATCAAGATTCAAGGACCACTAACATAAGTTTGGGTTGATACTTGGGCCAACTGGCCACCATTTCGCCTGGAGCTCGTGGACGGACATACTCAGAAGTCCACCGGGGTATATATATTATCCTTATATTTACTTTTGAATTTCCTGACCGGCACTCATTAACCTATTTTATTGCAGTTCTATGTTTAAAGTCTGGTCATATGCCAGAGGTTAGCCTTCTTGGAGCATGAGTTGCAGCAACTACGCACTTCAAGTGGACAATCAAAAATCCCCCAAGCACGCCATGAACAACTGACTGCGAAGGTGGCCCAATGGAAGGTCAACCTGCAAAGGAGCTCTGAGGAGCTAATAGACTCAACGCGGGCGCTCAACATAGAGAGGAGCAAGAATGATTAGTAGACCCTCCAACTCGACCAGCTTACCAAGAAGGTTCATACTTTTGAGTCTAAGATTAACTCCGCCAACGGTAGAAAGCTCCGAGACATCGAAGACTCAAATATTAAAAACAATGAGACTCAAATTTTGGTCCAAAATCTCAAGGAGATGGAGTCTACCCTAGCATCCAAATGGGATGGTCGAGCTACGGCGCAGGCGACTACCAAGCTCCATCTTGATGCCAAAGATGCTGAGCTAGCTTCGCTGAAGGCTAAATTGGAAGCGTCCCGAGCGGCCTTCAAGATGTACCAAGAGGAAGAGCCCGGATGGTTTGAAGTTTTCAAGCACAACTATCTCCGTTCTGACCCCTTCAACGACAAGCTCACAGATCGAGCTCATCGCCTCTTTAACTACAGCATTAATGGGACCCTCCAACAGTTGAAGGATGGTGACTATCTTTCTTCAGTGATGACCAACAAGATTATAAATAGGGAGAAGCTCACCGAGACGCTATCGATGATGTGCTCAACTACCTCGACTAGTCTTCTTTTTAGATTGCCTCTTGTACTCCCGACATTTTATAAAAATTTCTAAGTATCAGTGAACGTGTGCTCGTTTGGCGATTTCTAGCTTTTTTTTGTAGGACATTGTTAAATATTCCAAATGTCCTTCGATGCATCCCCACTCGGCTCCATAAGGCTACCCGATTCCCCTCTTACAATCTAGTAATACTTGCGAAAATATTTTGAGTGTGAATCCTTGTGCTTTCATTCTTCTAAGTTATTATTTACTAAGACATCCGGCTGATCATTTTAGTGTAGGTCGAACGACCTGTTTTCCTTTTTAATCGAAAATCTTAATAACACCCTCTAAGTTTTATATCCGTCACTCAGCTGTTGAACCGAGGTTTATAGTCATAGCTTGACTGGTTGAGTATTGAGGTTCAAGGTTTTATAGTAGACGCTCAACTTTCTAATAACCTTCTGCTCGAATTTATAGCCACTACTCGACTGTTGTTGTCATTGACTCCCGGGTTTATAGCCGTCACTCGGCTATTGTTGTCGTCGACTCCCGAGTTTATAGCCCCCGCTCAGCTGTTGTTGTCATCGACTTCTGAGTTTATAGCCGTCGCTCGACTGTTGTGCCGGGGTTTATAGTTGTCGCTCGACTATTGATATTAACTCTACCAAGGTTTACAGCCGTCGCTCAACTTTTATAGTCGTCGCTCGACTGTTGAACCGAGGTTTATAGTCACAGCTCGACTGTTGTTTAATAGTTAACTTAGAGTTTATAGCCGTCGCTCGACTTTATTTGGCATATACTCTCGCGTTTTAGCCGTCGCTCGGTAGTTATTTTCTTACTGACCCCGAGTTTATAGTCGTCACTCGATTGTTAATATTTACTTTACCTGGATTTAGAGCCGTCGCTCGGCTGTTGTCTCTTAGGCTACAAGTTTTATAGTCACTGCTCAACTTTCTGGTGATGAAGTACAAGAGTTTATAGTCGCCGCTTGACTTTCTAACAATGATACATAGGAGTTTATAGTCGGCGCTCGACTTTTATCTTGGTCGATCGCACAAGAGTCTGGGACACTTGGGTTTTTCATTCATTATTTCACTGTACTTACAGAATAGACGCCTTTACAAGTGTATTTGAATTTAATTACGCATCTTTCACCCGACCCTATAGGGTTGTGATGCGCGTAGATTATATATGTTATTTCGTACTATTTGACACGCATCTATGTATATTGCATGTCTATGATCTATGTGTTTTGTACCCTTTTCTATCATATATCAACATAATTACTATCTTATATCCAGAGATCTGCTTGGTGCTTGTTTTAACTTTCAGGAGCAATTTAGAGCGGAAAAGAAAACTTAAAATGTAAAAGAAAATCAAAATTAAGCAAGGATTGGAATACCAAAGTCATTTCACAACCCAATTGGACCTGACCATGCTGTAAGACATGGCCAAGAGAAGCTCAAGGAAGGGGTCGTGCCATTTGGCATGGCCAAGGAACAAGGGAAAGACATTGGCCGTGCCAAATGACATGGTCAGGAAGTGAACTCAGCACAAAGGAGGGCTAGACAATGCTTCAGAGCACGACCATATGTTGTCCATGCCATTTTACAAAGTTAAATTGGGCTTGGTCGTGCCTTGACGCACGACCATACACTTGAAGGAGCAATTTTGAAGAGTTGACCATGTCAATTGCCATGGCCCATAAGAAGCAAATCAGAGTTGCTCTGCTTTCGCTATGCCAAACAGCATAGCCTGGCCATGTGGACAGAGCCAAACTGGCTCTGTACGTGCCTTATGGCAGCCAGCAACAGAAAGGGTGTCGTGCCATTTGGCACGGCCAAACAATTGTGGTTGAGACTGATTGGCTCTGGCCATGCCAAAAGGCATGGCCAGATGCCCGAGCCAAGTTCAGGTCATGCCTAGAGGCACGACCACCCCATGCTTCACCTTTATTTAAGGGGCACTTCACCCCCTTGCTGGGGAGGAAGATCCAAGGATGGAAAAAGACCATCTAGGTCGAATTCTCGCATTCGGGGGCGTCATCTGGACGATCCAAGCCTGTTCCACTGCTCCATCCTCATCGGCATTCCAAGATCTACATCCTAGCTCTTCACTCGACATCAAAGGATAAGTTTCTACTCCATTTCCTTAGGATTTCAGAAATTTCTATGTTTTTGAGTTCTTGGGTTGTATTTCTTCCTATTATGGAATAAATTCTTATTGTTCTGGGACGTAGGAAGTAATTATAATGTGTGGATGATGTAAATTCTATGGAATTGCCATTTTTCTAGTTTGATGAAGTTTGTATGCACTTGTTCTATTTGATGAAATGTTTGCATAGAGGCTTTCCCTTATGATCATGAATTTATCTATCTAGATTGCATTTTTATATGCGTAGATCTCATTTCTTAGTAGATACATTACTGTGTGTCTAAATTGGGACTGTGTGTGAACCTGAATTTTCATTGACAAATGCATAAATTGTCGTCTCTTTTGAGTGTGTGTTCCGATATAGCTCGGCATGATCTTAGGATACTTGTTTGAAGTTGAGTATCTAAGGTAACTATCCTACTATATGGAACGTAATATTCTAAGGGAGGACGATTCTATGTATGGATAAGTCTATCACTTGACCTAATTAACTTTTCCTAATCATATGCTACACAGTGACCTATGTAAGACGTATACCCGGTAGAGACCTTGTGATAGGAGGTACTCTACTAAAACTCGGACTCTTTAAGTTACTTCTTCACTTGATGACATACTTGGTTACTGGTAGGAGAAGTACGGAGAAGTACTCCGATATACTGTTGCGGAATGAAATTCAATAAATGTTTATATTGTCCTGCAAAAATACAAGCAGAGAACTAGGAATGGGCCAATTTGTAGCACAACATTCACCATTACAATGAAACCTTCGACCTAGAATATTTTTTGAACAAAGGACTTTCTCAGTTACCTTTCTTACTTTTATTTTTATATTTTAGTTGAAATATCAAATCAAACCATTATTGATTTTGTCTAGTTAAATTCAAAGTGTAGGACCAACTAACATTTAATCTTCAATCCTCGTGGGATCAACTTTTGCAAATTTTATTACTTGATCGCAACCGTGTGCTTGCGGTACACCACATCAGACTAGAGATGACTAGTGCTCTAGGGCTGCTCGAGCTTTCTCCCATCTTCATCTTGTAAATAGTAAGCTTCCGAGTGGAGCTTCTGAATAACTTTATATGGTCCTTCTCACGGGGCTTCTAGCTTGGTGGCATCGCCGAACGACTTCACTCTTTTCCATACCAAGTCGCTGACTTGGAATGGCCTTAGGGATCACCCTCCAATTGTAGCTCTGCTTCATGCGCTGTTGGTATGCCATGAGCCGAGCGGTGGCCTTATCTCACACTTCATCCACCAAGTCAAGCTCCATGAGTCTTCGATCAACGTTTCCTTCATCGTAGAGCTATACCCAGTCAGATTCTATTCGTACCTTGACTGGCACTACTACCTCACCCTCGTACACTAGATGGAATGGGGTTATTCAATCGCCTCTCTTGGTGTGGTGCGATAAGCCCACAATACGCTTGGAAGTTTCTCGACCCAGTTGTCCCCAGCATTGTCGAGCCGAGCCCAGAGCCCTCTAAGGATTTCTCTATTGGTGACTTCTACATGGATGTTGCTCTATGGATAAGCCACTAAAGTGAAAGCTTGTGCGACGTCGTAGCCCTCACACCACTCCTTGAGCTTCCGCCCTGAGAACATCCTTCCGTTATCTGAGACGAGCCGGCAAGGGATGCTGAACTTGTTAGGACCAAAAGTAGCTAGAGGGGGGGGGGGGGGGGGGGAATAGCTCGTCGCGTGCCCATTGTTCGGCGTTGCTTGTTTCTTCGAAGATGTGTAGCGGAAAATACAGAACAAATCACACAACGCTAACACGGTTGGTTTACTTGGTATCTACCTCACAAGAGGTGACTAGTCCAAGGATCCACACCTACACACACACCCTCCACTAATAAAACTCTCCTTTATGGTAACTACCAAGGGCGGAGAAGCCCTACAAGACTCAATACAAGAAGAAAGGGAAAGGTAATGAAATACAAGCTCACAAGCTTAAAATGAGTGCAAAAGCCCTAACCCTAGTTTCTTCTCCTTGCTTTGATCCGCCTCTTGACTTGGAAGAACCTCCAAGAACCTTCAATAACTGGCGATCTCGAGCTTGAGAAGAGCTGTGGAGGAGCTGGTGAAGATCTGAAATGAATCGGTGAAGAAGTGCCGAAGACAACGCTCGCCTGCGGCTCAAATACGACTCAACGGTCGGATCCCAATCGATTCGATTATTCCCAATCGATCGGGGAGGCTTTGGATCGATTCACGGATCGATCCAGAGTGCCTCTGTGCTCTGAAAAAATGCCTGGATCGATCCACGGATCGATCCAGCGCTTATCGTGCGAAGCAGCAGCGTCCCAATCGATCGGCTGATCGATTGGGACCTCTGGATCGATCCACTGATCGATTCAGAGGCTCTCTGTTCGCTAGGAAAGGTCTGGATCGATCCACTGATCGATCCATCTCTTGGTTTTTTGCCCAAAACCAAGTCCCAAGCCTCTCAAACCAACATCCGGTCAACCTTGACCTGTTGGTTCATCATGCCTAGCATCTGGTCATTCCCTTGACCTGCCAGAACTTCCCAACACCAGATATCCGATCATCCTTGATCCATCTGGATTTTCCCTTGCCTGGCTTCACTCACCAGGGATTTCACCTAGCTTCACTCACTAGGGTTTTCCATCTGCCTAGCTTCACTCACTATGACTTTCACCTGCCTTCACTCACCAGGATTTCCATCTACCTAGCTTCACTCACTAGGACTTTCACCTGGCTTCACTCACCAGGGTTTCCTTCCAGTCAGGTATACCTACTTGACTCTTCTTCATTCACACTGATCAGTCCCTGATCAGAATCTCCCCATATGAACAATTGCACCTGCATTGTCCATGTGTCTACATGTATTGTCAAACATCGAAACTATGACCAAGACTCAAGCTTGGTCAAACCAGTCAACCTTGACCTAAGGGATATTGCACCAACAATCTCCCCCTTTTTGATGTTTGACAATACCTTTAAGTTTGGATCATTCTGAGTTAAGCTAATCCCATAGCCTTAACTCCATTCATGCCAAAGTATGAATGTTGGTTCCCTTCATTCTCCCCCTATGACCTCCCCCATAGGTAATGAAGGCCTAACTTAAACCACACATTCTCCCCCTATTGGCACACATCAACCCATCTTTGAGCACACATCAACCCGTGCCTCAATTTTGGGCACACTTCAACAAATGCCCCATTGTTGAAAAACTCTCCCCCTGAAGAGTTGCTCATCGTTGTTCACAATTTCACTCGTTGTGACCAACACGATAATGAAGGACTCATTCCCTTCATTTTCAAATAATGCTCGCTCTGGAGCATTAACATGGTCTAATGACCCAAATGAAGGTCTCATACCCTTCATTTATCCTTAACCCTACATTCTTCCTCAATGTAGGCAAATGCCCATCCTTGAGCATTATCCACTTAACGGAAGGTTAACCACCTTCCAAGGTTCATGAAAAATAATTTTCATGCCTTTAAAGAGTCCCTCCCCCTAAAGACATGGTGGTAACTTCTGTCATTGCACCAACAATGACTTGGAATCCCTAATCCTTTAGGAAACCCAAATTTAGAAGTTTCGAGATTCAAATATTCAAAATTTGAAACAACCTCAGCCTAAACTTCTTCTTAGTCTCACTTAGCCAATCCATCCTTGTTTTCAACATGAAAACACCCTTTTTATGTATACAAATGTATTTAGAGGGTTTGAAAAGGTTCCCTAGACTAAACATGGTTCAAAAGTGCTGAAATTAGGCTTTCCCAGCCAAAATCAGCAACTTGGATCGATTGGAGTTGGGTTCCAATCGATTGGACCATGCTGAATCGATTTACTGATCGATTCAGGCTTCCTGGATCGATCGACTGATCGATCCAGTGAGCTTCTGCTCGCGGAAACTGCCTTCTCAATCGATCCACTTATCGATTGAGGCACTCCAATCGATCGGGTGATCGATTGAATCCCTGATATTTCTGAAATTCACTTTCAGTGAATTTCAGGAACCCCTAGAAAAATCTACAAAATTCCAAAAATCGTAAAAATTTGTGTAGACATTATTTAGGGTATACTTTATCATGGAAAAATAGTTTTCTAAGAAAATACTTCATATTTTCAAAGATTGACACAAACTTGAAAACTTGCAAAAACTTTAGTGTTTTCTTCAAGTTTGTGTCTAACTATTCAATGATGATTACTATCAAAAGATAGCCTTCACCAAGGTTTTCCAAAAGCTTTTTTAAAAATATTTTCAAAACCAATATTCCACCATGTTCCTTGGGCTTAATGCACATGACTTGTACATTAGTTTTCCCAATGATGGGAAAACACATAACTATGTGTTTTGATGAACTTAAAACTCAAGGAAATGCACTAACTCAGCATGTTGAGTTTTGTTCATCTTCCTAACATCTCACTTGTATCTATTGTGCATAAAACACATACAAGTCATCTTATAGGTCTTTGTGAGATGTTAATTTTGATTTTGCCCTAACCTAGGGTTTATGCATATTTATCTAGGTATCTTGTGGATATTGACCATCCACCTAGGATGACATTTGGTATACCACTTGATGATAACTGCCATTTATCCTTAATTTTAAGGAAATAACATAATGCATGATAATGTTATGGCATACATCAAAAAGAAATAATTTTCAGAAGAAAATTTCCTATAACTACATGATGTATGTATGTCATGACATGGTATTTTTGAGTTTTTCATAATAAGTCATGAATGCACAAATAAAACATGATGTCATGGCATATAATGGGCAACCAAACATGGCAAGATTTAGCATAATTAAAATATACCTAGATTATCTATCTAAGTATCCTTAACCCTTAGCTAATCCTAAAGCATAAACCCTAGATTGCCCAATTTCCTTAAGAAAATGCCAAAACCCAACTTGACATTTCTTTAATCTCTTGAATTAATTATGCCAATTAAAAATTTAAAACGTTCCTCAAATGTTGGCATATTTCATTTTCCCATAAGAGTAATCACTTTAAATTAAGGCTTAGATTTGCCTTAAATTCCTAAGACAATACCAAAGTCCCAATTTGGTATTTCTTAACACTTGATTTCTTGTGACATTTAAAGTCATCTCAAATTTCTTCCTTTATAGCACATTTTACTCTTTCCAAGAGTAACAATAAATCCATTTCATTTTCAAAGGTTAACAAAAACCTTGAAAATGCTCCTTGAGTGTCAATTTCTTCAAAGTTGGGTTAACTACCCTTCTTCTCAGAGTTGACACTCTCTAACCCATCTATGAGATAGAGAAAATGCTCCTAGGAACCCAAAACCTATTGGTGCTCCTTGGATGCTCTAGGTATTCACTAGGGATAACTTCCCTAGATACCTTCCTAGTGACCTTGTTTGGCTTCTTAGAAGTCTTGGTCACTTTTTCTAGGTCAACTCTAGGGATTGCTTCCCTTGTAACCTTCTTTGTGACTTTCTTAGACTTCTTAGAAGTCTTAGTCACATTTGTTGCAAAAATACTCTTAGGGATAACTTCCCTTGTATTTTTGGCTTGACCACTAGACCTAGGGTTGGTTCCATAACTATATGGAACCCTATGGTAAGAGATTACATCCTTCTTAGCCTTTGGTTTGTATCCCAAACCCCTATGGCCATTAGATGACCTTTGTGCTCCTAGACCTAGGCTATGCTCATTTTGCCCTTTTAGGATATTTTCCATCCTTTTTAGGGTCTTTTCCATTTTATCAAGCCTTGACCTCAAGACTTGATTTTCTATCACTAAGTCCTTAGTTTTTGGTTTTCCATTAAATTTATGAGCATTTTTATTTCTAGGCTTGTAGCTAAGGTCCTTAGTGTGATTGCCTAGATTTTTATCTACCTTCCTAATCCTAGGTGTGGTAGTTTAGCATGGTAAGCTACATTATTTTCCTTAATTTTACCATGCTCTCTGTTCTTATGGTAAATAGCATTAAAATGATATAAGTTAGAACTAGCATGCTTTTACCATAATGTAAAGGGGTAGGCTCAATAAAGTTACCTTCCTTTTTACCTTAGAGGCTCCCCCTTGACTTGAGCTTCCTCCTTGAGCCTTGACCATCTTCTTCCCCTTAGGGCATTGACTCCGGTAATGCCCCTTTTGATTGCAAGAGAAGCACACAATGTGCTCCTTGCTCTTCTTTGTTCCGGGGATGGTCTCCTTTGGCTTCTCCTTGCCCTTAGGTACCACTTGACCCTTCTTCTTAGCCAATTTAGGGCACTTACTTTTGTAGTGCCCATGTTCCCTACATTCAAAACATATAATATGATTCTTATTATTAATTGAACTATTTATACCCTTGTGTAGGGGTGGCACTTGCTCCTCCATTTGATATGAATGTGGAGGCTTCCTCTTGATCCGAAATCGATTTCCCTCCAATTGATTTATCTTGACTTGTGGAGGTGGAAGCTTCTTTATCCTCTTCTTCTCTTGACCCGGATGTGGAAGATTCTCCTTCTTCTTGATCCGGTGTCACCAAGAGTTGCTCCCCCTCAATCCTAGAGGTGGAGGCTTCACCTTCTTCTTCATCCTCTTGTACATGAAACAAGGAATATGCTCCTTCCTTGCTCTTTTGATTACACTCCCTTGAGAATGAAGCTTCTTGGATTTCCTCTTCTTCGGAAGTTGAGCATCTCTCAACTTCGGAGTCCTCCTCTTGATCTTGCTCCAATGAGTCACCCTCTTTGGATTCTTCTTGGTTAGGTACAGTGGAGGGGATCTCATGAGCCTTTTACAATTTGCTCCATAGCTCTTTGGCATCTTCAACTTCTTCAATTTTCTCCAAGATGTTGCTCGGCAATAGATTGACCAAAAGCTTGGTCACTTTGTCATTGGCCTCACATCTTTGGATTTGTTCTTGGCTCCGTTTGCTCCTTTTGAGAACTTTGCCCTTTGAATTCCTTGGAGCCTTAAAACCTTCCATTAGAGCAAACCATTGCTCTATCTCCATCATAAGAAAATTTTTGATTCTTGATTTCCAAGAATCGAAGCTTGTGGATGTGTACGGTGGAGCCACCCTTGTGTCAAATCCAAGTCCATCCTGGAATTGCATCTTGAAGTTGAGCTTCTTGAATTCTTTGACTTTGATGAATTTGCTCCAACTTCTTCACCCTCTAGATTTGCTTGTTTTGTTTGCCCCTTCCGGCGATGATTGCGGTGAAGAGCGGCCTCGCTCTGATACCACTTGTTAGGACCAAAAGTAGCTAGAGGGGGGGTGAATAGCTCGTTGCGTGCCCGTTGTTCGGCGTTGCTTGTTTCTTCGAAGATGTGCAGCGAAAAATACAGAACAAATCACACAACGCTAACACGGTTGGTTTACTTGGTATCCACCTCACAAGAGGTGACTAGTCCAAGGATCCACACCTACACACACACCCTCCACTAATAAAACTCTCCTTTATGGTAACTACCAAGGGCGGAGAAGCCCTACAAGACTCAATACAAGAAGAAAGGGAAAGGTAATGAAATACAAGCTCATAAGCTTACAATGAGTGCAAAAGCCCTAACCCTAGTTTCTTCTCCTTGCTTTGATCCGCCTCTTGACTTGGAAGAACCTCCAAGAACCTTCAAGAACTGGCGATCTCGAGCTTGAGAAGAGCTGTGGAGGAGCTGGTGAAGATCTGAAATGAATCGGTGAAGAAGTGCCAAAGACAACGCTCGCCTGCGGCTCAAATACGACTCAACGGTCGGATCCCAATCGATTATATTATTCCCAATCGATCGGGGAGGCTTTGGATCGATTCACGGATCGATCCAGAGCGCCTCTGTGCTATGGAAAAATGCCTGGATCGATCCAGCGCTTATCGTGCGAAGCAGCAGCGTCCCAATCGATCGGCTGATCGATTGGGACCTCTGGATCGATCCAATGATCGATTCAGAGGCTCTCTGTTCGCTAGGAAAGGCCTGGATCGATCCACTGATCGATCCAGCTCTTGGTTTTTTGCCCAAAACCAAGTCCCAAGTCTCTCAAACCAACATCCGGTCAACCTTGACCTGTTGGTTCATCATGCCTAGCATCTGGTCACTCCCTTGACCTGCCAGAACTTCCCAACACCAGATATCCGATCATCCTTGATCCATCTGGATTTTCCCTTGCCTGGCTTCACTCACCAGGGCTTTCACCTAGCTTCACTCACTAGGGTTTTCCATCTGCCTAGCTTCACTCACTAGGACTTTCACCTGCCTTCACTCACCAGGATTTCCATCTGCCTAGCTTCACTCACTAGGACTTTCACCTGGCTTCACTCACCAGGGTTTCCTTCTAGTCAGGTATACCTACTTGACTCTTCTTCATTCACACTGATCAGTCCCTGATCAGAATCTCCCCATATGACCAACTGCACCTGCATTGTCCATGTGTCTACATGTATTGTCAAACATCGAAACTATGACCAAGACTCAAGCTTGGTCAAACCAGTCAACCTTGACCTAAGGGATATTGCACCAACAGAACTGACACAAGATGTTTTGCCATATAAATTTAATAACCAGATGCTCAGTTATCTTGGCTAGCGGCTCGGCCTCCATTCATTTTGAGAAATAATCTACTGCCACGAGTAGAAATCTTCATTGCTCGGTCGCCTTCACCTTGCTCGAATTTGCCTCTATTCTCTGTTCGGTCACGATGTACCCGAAGAAGCGGCCACTCTTTACCTCGAACAGACACTTGCTTGGGTTCAGTTTGATTTCATATGTCCTCAAGGTTGGACAGGTTTCTTCGACATCGCGCAAAGGTCAGTAGCCTGGAGTGATTTTATTAATTTGTCATCAACATATACCTTCATATTCTGACTGATCTATCACCGGGACACCTTGTTCATCAATTTTTGATAAATGGTGTCGGCACTCTTCAGCCCAAATGACATGACGTTATAGCAGTAGGTCTCGTTGGTCGTGATAAAGCTGACCTTCTCTTGGTTTTCCTTGGTGAGCGGCACTTGATGGTAGCCATGGTATGCATCAAGCATGCATATTAGCTCGTAGCCTACCGTGGAGTCCACCATTTAATCAATACGCGATAGGGGGTAGAAATCCTTTAAGCATACCTTGTTCAAGTCATGGAAGTCAATGTATACTCGCCACTTATTGTCTGGCTTGGAGACCAGTATAACGTTGGCTAGCCAGCTCAGAAATTGAACCTCGTAGATGTGACCGACTTCCAATAATTTTTCTATCTCTATTTGAATGATCTAATTTTGCTCCGAGCTGAAATCCCTCTTCCTCTATTTTATTGGCCATACATCTGGTTGGACATGAAGCTTGTGTTGCACCATGCTTGGCGAGATGCCTGGGAGCTCATGAATTGACCAGGCGAACATATCATGGTTTCGCCTAAGGCAGACGACTAGCTCTGCCTTCTTATCATCTATTAGATTGGCGGCGACAAAGGTTGTGACTTCCGATCGGCTAGGATGAATCTAAACCTCCTCTTTTTCCTTATAGACCAGCGCAGGAGGCTCCTCTACGATTGTGTTTACCTCCAAACACTGAGTCTTCTGAGCAGCCTTTGCTTCGGATTTAACCATCTCGACATAACATCGTCGAGCCGCTAATTGGTCGCATTTGACCTCACCCACCGAGTTGCCCACCTGGAACTTAATCTTCTAGCAGAAGGTAGACACTACAACTCGGAACTTGTTCAAGGTCGGTCGGCCCAATATTACATTGTAGGCCAACGGCGCATCCACTACAATAAAGTTAATTTGTGGTCCTTGTCCTCTTGAGAGGCTCCTTTCCAAGTGATATGGTCAGCTAAACCTGACCGATAACACTTCATTGCTCGTGAATCTGTACAGCGGGTCGTCATGGGCTGCAAGTCACTTCGGTCGATTTGCAGCTGGTCGAACGCCTTCTTGAAAATGATATTCATTGAGCTACTTGTATTCACAAAAGTTTGGTGAATAGTATAATTAACTATTACCGCTCGAATAATCAAGGCATCGTCGTGAGAGATCTCTACTCTCTCTAAGTCTTGAGGACCAAAACTAATCTTTGGTCCCCTGGCCTTCTCCTTGCTGCATCCCACAACATATATCTTCAGTCACAGGGCGTGCGACTTCCTCGCTTTATTGGAATAACCATCGGTTGGTCCTCCGGTGATCATTCTGATTTCGCCCCAACCTAAATTGTTTCGGTTTTTCTCCTCCTGAGTCGAAGGTCGAGTCCGCTTAGCTGAAGCTCGGGCGGGACTTGTATTTCCTCTTCGCTGAGGCTGGCGTTGACGCTACTCGGCTGCCAGTCTCTCTTCTCCCCTTTGCACGTCTGATTAGCGTCGATGATGCTGATCGGGAGAGGGTGAACGACGACGGTATCCCGGAGGAACCAGTTGGCTTGAAACTAGCCTCAAGTCATAGCAATCCCGTATGTTATGCATCGTCAAACGATGGTATGAGCAGAATAATGGTGTCCATGGCTTGCCTTTCACAACCTTCGGTTGCTATGCTTCCACATGCTACATTGCATGGGCTCGGGGCTCCAGGTGCGACTGTGTTGATCCCGATCGGGGGCCCTTTGGTGGTTGATGGTTATTGGCCAGCCGTCGTTTAGGGGGAGCAATGTGTTCAGCGGGCACTTCCTTCCTTCGTGCCACTTGGGCCTTCTCCACGTTAATGTCTTCAGTGGCGCGCCTGAGTAGGTAATCGAAGTCTTTTATTGGCCTCCGGATGAGTGAGAGAAAAAAATTCCCCTTTGATAAGCCCCTGCGAGAAGACATTCACCAATACCTTTAGGGTGACCGATGGGATATCCATGGTCACTTGGTTGAACCTCTTGATGTAGACTCTTAATGCTTCCTTGGGCTCTTGCTTCACAACAAACAAATTAATGCTCGTCTTCTAGGGATGGTGACTATTGGCAAAATGATGTAGGAACGCCGCTCGGAAATCCTTGAAGCTATGAATTGATCCATTGGCAATCGTCTGAACCACCGTTGTGCTGATCCAGAGAGGGTGGTGAGGAAGACTCGACGCTTCACTCCATCGGTGTACTGATAGAGTGTGGTCGTGTTGTCAAACTTGATCAGATGGTCCTCTGGATCGGTTATCCCATTGTATTCCCCGATTGTCAATGAAGTATAATGTCGTGGTAGTGGGTCGCCCAGGATCCCTTGGGAGAATTGCCTGTTAATCCATTTGGGCGAATCATTGATCCTTTGTGTCTTTCCCTTCCATCCGTCCCACATAGGCGCGTCACTCAAAGGAGGATCCTTGCTCTCTATCTGCTCGGTCTTGTTCCTCTGAAGGAGTATAGAACAACGGCCGATGAAAGGGGATCGGCGCATTTGGCGTATCCCCAATGGCGGATCCAGGAATTCAAATATGGAGGGGCGATCATGATAAACAAGGGGTGGTATCCTCCATCTCCATCGGTAGAACCCCATAATACTAGCGGTTCCACCGCCGGCAAGGCGGGGCGACAGCCAATGCCACCCCCCCCCCCCCCAATTGGATCCGCCCCTGCGTATCCCCATAAATGTCGGTCAGATTTTTGTTTTACCCCCGAACGGATATATTCTCCATTCGGTATTTATAGCCGACCTGTTGTGTTGCTGCTAATATCGTGAGTTCATTTACTTGGCGCTCGACCATTGCCTGTTGTTGTTGCTCCACCATCTTGGCAGCCCGAGCTTGTATCAGCATGCACAACTCCTCCTTGTCAGTGTCACAGTTGTGAGTCATCCAACATCTTCCATCTCCACGTCTCAGATATAGGTTAACTTTCCACAAACGATGTCAATATGATCCTGTCCAAAAATGATGGAGACAACTAACTGGGGATGTGGTTCAGTGGTTGATCTTGCGAAGACTCCTCTCTGATCTTGCAAAGACTCCTCTCTGATCTGCAAAACCAAGAAAGTCAGTGCCGAGCTAGGGAAGGGGTCCCCAGTGTTGGCCCTCCAACGCTCAAAAACTTTAGCACAGATAATGCATACCTCCACCGGTGCATGGATCCCCCTTTATATAGTGCTCCAGTAGTAGATGTCCACGTTTCTCAAGACATATGTACATTATCTCAACTGTCCTATGAAAAGACACATTAGAAAAGTCTCTGACACCATTCATTAAAAGGACGTGCAAATTTCTAATACGATGGTGGAAGCTTCCGTCATATGATTTGCTTATTGACCATGCTCTATTGTCAGTGGCACTAACTCCCAGAAGGATACAATGAGCTAAGCAAGGGGTCCTACTGTTTGGCCGAACGGGGGAGCCATTCGGTGGGGATTCCCCGCCCAATCGATCTCAGCTGTTCTTCTCCACGGTAGCTCAGCTCGGTAGGTGGTTCCTCGCACGACCGACAATGCAATTTAGTCGGACTAACCTTTGTAGGGTTGTCACAGCTCAGCCTGTGATATCCTCTCTATAGTCGACCAGACCGAATAAGTGATTTGCCCAAGTGAGCATCCCGGTTGAACTGACCCTTTAGGCCCGCCCGACTCATTGCCGCCTGCTCGAACAACTTTGGTGACCAAGCGGTTCCTTGCCTTTGACCGTCTTGACTTTGACCTCCACGTCGGTTGTTGTTCCTGCCTTTGACTCATACTTGGTAGTCTCCCTTTACCACCACATCAATATGAAATCAAGTTTTATATGTTCATCTAATTTTCTTAATTATATGAATGCTCTTAAATATTAATTTGATCAACTATATTAAAAATAGTAATTTTTCAACATAAATTAATATTTTAATCATTAACACATAAATAATTTTAATTGATTGTGTTTGTGTGTTTAATAATTAAAAAATCGGTTTCGGATTGAAAAAAATCATTGCTCTATACTAATGTAGTAAGTTAAAATCGGCTTATTAATATAGAAAATTCGGAATGGTCAACACATCTAATTTTCCTATATATATAATTTTATGCTCACACTGATGAACAGTATGTTGAATAGATTGCTATAGCAATCACTAAGAATAATAATAGTAATAAAATGATATTGAATATGTGATTTAATAATTTTAAAATTATGGTACATCATGTTAGATTCGGTAATTTATCGTTCCATTTTTACCGTGATGATTCATTGTTTTGACGATGTTACGGATTAAATGGGATCGGTTCAAATTGGTTGATATTGGTCCAGTAAAATCAAAATAATTTGCATGTTTTTCATGGAATCAAAAGTGATCTTATTCAATCCTAACTTGGACGACATAAGAGAAATTATTTTTAGTGGACAGTTATTCTAGGAATGTAGGATTAATACATCGTCCACTATAAATAATTTTTGATTTATCTGATAATTGATGAAAAATTTTCATCAGATTAGATTGGTCGTCCTAAGATTAATCAATGTAAGTTATACTTGATGTCAACTAAAAATTTTTTTTGTCTAGTTAGACCAGTTATCTTGCCCGTAGGGTAATGGTGCAACGACAAGACACCTTTTCAATTTTCAAAATTTAAGAATTGAGTTCTAGTTTCAATGAATTAACATACAATTTTTTCTTAATAAGTGGTTGACATAAAAATATTGAACTGATGAATTATTTACTATGAATATTTTTAAATTTATCTTAATAATCAATGAAAAATTTTAATGGAATCAATTAATCAACACAAATTGAATATCTTATTCCGATTAAAATATTTAATTTTGCCCCAAGAAACGGTGCAGCATATGAGTCGATTCTCCGCTCCGCTAGCGCAAGATTATGTTCTTTGGTAGAAAAAGCATGGAACATGTGGGTCGGGCCATGGTTACGTATTTGCATTTGAAAGGTACGCATCGGGCCATGGTTGACTACTTGAATATTTGAATGGGAAAAGCAGGGTGCCCTGGTGGGTCATGGTTGACTACTGATGAAACATGACTAGCTTTAGCGGTCTTGTCGCCAGCGTCCAACTTAGCGCTTCCTAAATTTTTTGAAAAAAAAAATTAATTAAATTAGATAATATCGAGTTTAGAATGATTAATTCAGTTACAGAGTAATTTTTCATCGACTATAAAAATAAATTAAAAAGTACTTATGATGAATAATTTAAAAGTCAAATATCCCTTAATTATAAACCTCATTTAGAAAAAAACCCGCTATAAATATATCATAACTAGTAATCGAATCATAGATATTTGGAAAATAATTGAGCGCCTTTACCATAGCATCATAGTCCTAGGGTAAAATTATTAATTAAGTTAGATAACGTCGAGCCTATAATGATCAATCCAGTCCCACAAAATTTTTTTATTTTAATCAACAATAATTCATGAATTTATAGTCCATCACTTTAAGATTAATTAATTCAAGAACTAGACCTGAATTAATAAAAAAATACCTATCGTGCTAAAGTGTGATGGTAAATAATGGGACGGTTTATAAAAATTTTCTATCAACTATCAGGAAAAATCCAGAAGCATTCACCGGGGACGATCCATAAGCCTAGTATTTTATGATTGTGTGCCCCATTTGAAAAAAAAAATCTCTACAAATACTTTGTAATTAGGGATCAAATCGTGGGTACCTACATGACAATTTAGCGCCCTTCCACTATATGGTATAGACCCTAGTTCGATTCCCGATGTAGTTTATTTGTCTCGAAAATTATGGTGTAGTGGAAGAACGCTAAGTTGTTACCCAAGCACTAAATTTGTAAATTTTTTTTTAAATGGGCATGTAATCATAGAATATTAGATTTTTGTGATACTCGCTATGAGTGATTTATGATTTATCCTAATAATGAGTAGAAAATTTTAATAGCATAAGATGTTATCCGGTAAAAAGAAAACCAGATGATGTATTTTTTTAGTTTGCTTACCCGTTGTACGGGATGATGAATGCAAAATATATATATATATATATACCCGTTGTACGGGATGATGAATGCAAAATATATATATATATATATTTCAAATGGTTATATACCTTCACATAAAAACATACTGATTCCACGTAAAAACATTTAATTCATCATAAAGATGCGTATTTAAAAATAGGAATATATTTTTAAAATCAAATACCTTGGAGACAAGATTACGTGGAATAGCCAAAGAGATTAGGATAAGCTTGATTAAGAGGGTTAAGATTGGGTAGTAAATGATTGGGTAATGATAATTATTTATGGAATATTTTTTCTAAAAAAGATTTATGTCATTTGATAATAATTATTTTAGGTTTTTAATCGGTTTCAAAACTCTAATAGAGAATAGAGAATAGAGAATACTCTTGAACCTCGTATTTGTTTTGATGTGATCAATTAAGTTGGGTTAGGTTCTGCTTGTTATTTGATCCCTGTATCTAAGTGTGAAGGAGCTTAGGAACGCAGGAAGTCGAGCGGAAGACGCAGCTAGCGAGAAGGACGGTACGGGAAGGGAGCCGACGGGCTCGGTGCATCCGAAGGACGAGAGAACTACGGAAGAGTACACCGGTGGATGAGAAGAACGTGCTCGGTGTTCGAGGGACGAGAAGCCGGGTTGGAAGTCTGCTCGAGGAAAAGGCCGAAAATTGGGTTCGGGTGAACCCTATTTCGGTTGGCCGCAATCACTCATGCATTCGGAGCCTCGGAAGAAGAGAACAAGTCAAAAGAAGCTGGAAAAGCTAGTTGGAGGCGCCTTCAACGAATTGCTGAAGGCGCCTGCGCTGACTGCAGTGTTGGAGGCGCCTTCATTGCCTTGAAGGCGCCCTCAACCTTGTCCAAGGCGCGTTCAAGGTCATTGGAGGCGCCTTCGACCTGGCCAAAATGGTCGTTGGTAATCGGATAGAGTTTTATCCGGTCAAACCTCTTGGAGGCGCCCTCAACCCCTTTGGAGCCTCCTTTAATACTCGAGATAAAGTTTCTAGGAGCTATATAAAGGCCCCTAGACCTAGGAATTAATCATTCAACTCTGTAACAACTTCCTAACAACTTCTGAGCATTCTTAGGGTGTAAAAAGGCTTCTCCGCCTACAGTGAAGGCGACATTCTAGTAGAGTTGTTCAACTAGCTTGGATTAACAACCCCCTAGGTTGTAACCAAGTTAAATTCCTTGTCTCTCTTTTATTACTATTTATTTTAGATTTTATTGTTGCTATTATTTTTCTTTGAGTTGAAAAGCCTTGAGGAGGATATTCTTTATTTGTAGGCAATTCAATCCTCCCCTCTTGTCGGCCCAGCTGCTCCAACAAGTGATATCAGAGCCAGACCGCCTCAAAAGGACTGACCGCTGACTGAAGCACAAAGATCAAGACATGGTCGGAACAAACATTCATCCCCCAAAATTCGATGGAGACTTCGCTACATGGAGGCGAAGAATGGAGGTATTTTTTAAAATGGATTTTGACATTCTTCTAACTATGAAATTTGGTTTTACAGCTCTAAAAGACAAAGAAGAGTATCAGTGGATGAAGAAGGAGCAAGCCGATTTCGTGGCCAACAGAAAGGCGGAATTTCACCTGCTCAACGTTCTACCGTGTCAGGAGGTAAGTCGGATCAGAAGCTATGACTCCGCCAAAGACCTCTGGGAAAAATTCCTGAAACTCCATGAAGGCACTTCAGAAGCGAAGCTAGCAAGGCGGGGCATCCTCCGGACTCAACTAACGAATCTCCGGATGAACAACGGCGAGAAGGTAGCGGAACTCCAAGCAAGAATCAAAGAGCTGATAACTCAGCTAGATAACCTCGGAGAATCGGTAACAAATCGAGACTTGATCCGGTACACACTCAACGCCTTCCCAAGAGCTCCAGAATGAGCGTCCTTAGTAGATGCATACTACATCTCTAAGGACTTTGAGGTAAGTACTTTAGAAAACATATTTTCTACCTTTGAACTTCACGAGTCTCGAATTGCAGAGCCAAGTCAAGCAAAGCCAAATCTCGATATTGCCCTCCAAGCCGAAAATGACGATCTCGACTCTGAAGCATCGATCGACGAGTCTGAAGCGGCTCTATTAGTAAGAAAATTGAATAAATTTATTAAAACTAATAAATTTAGATCATAGTCAAAAAGGCATCAATGCAGCAAAAGGATGATTCGTTTCTACAACTGCAACGAGGAAGGACACATCAAGGATGACTGTCCAAGACTGAAGAAAAGGGACAAGGAGAAGTTTCGAAAGTCGACATCCTCGAAGCGCAAAAGTCTGAAGGATACATTGGATAAATCATCATCCTCAGAATCAGAAGTCGAAGTCTTCTCGGGATTAGCACTGATGGCCAACCATCTTTTCGAAAAAACCAACTCGGAGATGAGCATAGATGAAGGGGGAGGATCATCAGAAGAAGAAAGCTACGATGAAGGGGGAGCATCAGATATAGAGGTAAGTGAGGTACGTAATCTGACTCCCAAGCAGTCCTTTCAATTCATAAAAGTTCTCACTAAAGATTTAGTTAAATTAGAAAAGGAGAATAATGAGTTGAAATTAAACTTAATAAAAGCATGCCCACTAGAAATGTACGATAATTTAAAATTAGAAAATGAGAAATTGAAAATTGAAATTGAAAAATAATTATGCATGCTTAAATAAATTTTCAAAATCAAGACTCAAGTTATATGAAAAATTAAACTAGTACATTAGAAAACGTTAGGGACAACTTAGGAAAGTTCTCGAAAGTTATACACCCCCTAAGTTACATTCTTGATTAATCTAGTAGGAATAAACCTTTACTGGGTTCCAAAATATTTTCTAGACTAAATTTTTTTAAAAGCTTTCAACGAGAAAATTAAATGTTAAAATTTCTTTATGAGACTTTGTCTAAGGAAGTGGTTGTTGCTCCAATAACCAAGAATGTCTAGTGCCTCGCCACGACCTAGAAGCCAAAATATTGAAATAAAAATGTTTAATTAACTTTCTGGTAAAACATTAAAATTAGAATTAAATAATACTTTAAAAAAATTTCTTAAACATTTTCAAGAATATACTTAGAAAAATATTTTATGTATAAAATTTTTACTTAGAAAAATTCTCAAATAGTATTTTTTACATAAGTTAAAATTTCTTCTCAAATTAGAAATTTTTTAATTTTTTTTTAAAAATTGTCTTACCTAAGTCTCACTATTTTTTAAAAAAGTTAAATTTTTTTTTGTAGAGATTCTCAAATAATTTTTTAGAAAATTATTACCCCATATTTTTCGATGTGATCAAAGGAGGAGAGATAGGAACAAGTTTAGGGAGAATTACGAATTAGGAATTAGAGAGAGTTAAGAATTAAAAAATCTTTCTTAGTGTTGCAAATTTTATTATTGCAATCTTTATGCTAAAACTGTTAGTTTAGTAATTTCTATAAATTACTGTTTGCCTATTTCTTTACCTAACTTGAACTTGAGTTGATGCACATCAAAAAGGGGGAGATTGTTGAACCCCGTGGTTGTTTTGATGTGATCAACCAAGTTGGGTTAGGTCCTGCTTGTTATTTGATCCCTGTGTCTAAGTGTGCAAGAGCTTAGGAGCGCAGAAAGTCGAGCGGAAGACGCAGCTAGCGAGAAGGACGGCACGGGAAGTGAGCCGACGGGCTTAGTGCGCCCGAAAGACGAGAGAGCTGCGGAAGAGTACACCAGTGGACGAGAAGAACGTGCACGGCGTTTGAGAGATGAGAAGCCGGGTTGGAAGTCTACTTGAGGAGAAGGCCGGAAATTAGATTTGGGTGAGCCATATTTCGGTTGGCCGCAATCACCCATGCATTCGGAGCCTCGGAAGAAGAGAACAAGTCAAAAGAAGCAGGAAAAGCTAGCTGGAGGCGCCTTCAACGAATTGCTAAAGGCGCCTGCGGTGTCTGCAGTGTTGGAGGCACCTTCATTGCCTTGAAGGCGCCCTCAACCTTGTCTGAGGCACCTTCAAGGTCATTGGAGGCGCCTTCGACCTGGCCAAAGTAGCTGTTGGTAATTGGATAGAGTTTTATCCTGTCAAACCTCTTAGAGGCACCCTCAACCCCTTTGGAGACGCCTTCAATACTCGAGATAGAGTTTCCAGGAGCTATATAAAGGCTCCTGGACCTAGGAATTAATCATTCAACTCTGTAACAACTTCCTAGCAACTTCTGAGCATTCTTAACGTGTAAAAAGACTTCTTCGTCTACAGTGAAGGAGACATTCTAGTAGAACTGTTCGACTGCCTTGGGTTAACAACCCTCTAGGCTGTAACCAAGTTAAATTCCCTGTCTCTCTTTTATTACTGTTTATTTTAGATTTTATTGTTGCTATTATTTTTCTTTGAGTGGAAAAGCCTGGAGGAGGGTATTCTTTATTTGTAGACAATTCATCCCTCCCTTTTTGCTGGCCTAGCTACTTCGACAAATACATGCATTTAATTTTTTTTCCAAATACGATAAAGAGTTGAATAAAATTGATCAAATTTTTTTATAATTTTACTGAACTTCGCACTTAACTTTCAGAAATATCTAAATAACGCACTCAATTTTCAAATCTATCAAATCATACACTTCTTTCTTAAATTACTCCTTTTGTACATATGGGCTTCTCTGATCCATCCAAACTAAGTACACTTAAAATTTTGGAAAATTAGCCATTTTTTTTAGGTTTTGAAATTCCTATTTATCTCCTTTAAAAAAAAATTATATATATATTTTTTAAACTCACAGCAGTCTAAACAGTAGGTGGAATTAAAAATTAAAAGCATAGTTACATTCAGTATTTAAAAAAATTAATAATTTTAATTAGTCTCATTGACTATTCTTAGGATGACCGATCTAATTTTAGAGAAGTCAAAAGAGTCTTATTCTAATTTTACTTTAGAATTCTTGAATATAATCATAGTTATGAAAGTTTGAAAAATATAAAATATTTTTATTGAGTGAATATAATAAGCATAGTCTATTAGTGACTTTTTGATAAAATTATATAAGATTGTTTTTTAAAAAAAAAATCATAATTAATAAGCTAAATAGGGTGTGAAATAAAAGTTAGAGGAAACAATTAGATCTTAGTTTGAATTGAATTTGATAAGTCTAAATCCAATCGATCCATGAGTTTTAATTGAAACTTATGATTCTATAATTTCTAGAATTTAAAAATTTTAAAATAGTCAAGTCAAAGTAGTCTTAATAAAATAATAATATTTTTATTGAGTAAATATGATAAACTTAAGTCCAATAGCAAATTTGTGTAAAATTTATTCTATATTGTATAAATTTTAGAAACTCATAGTAACCTATTAGATAGTATAAAACAAAGGTTGGGGATATGGTTACAAAGGCTCTTAGGGATGCATTAATCCTAGTTTGGATTAAATTTAAGAAATTTAAATCCATAAATAAGTTTTGTCCGGATGCATTGATAAACTTAAGTTTATTAGATTCATTCCAAATATAGACCAATGTGTTATTAGGACTCTAAATGAGTGTAATCATGTCTTCTAATTTTAGTTCTACACACTATTTAGTCTATTATGATTTTTTTGAAAAAAAACTACAACCTTATATAATGTTATCATAAAGTCAGTAATGAACTTTGACTTATCATATTCACTCAATAATACTTATATATTGCTAGGTCTGTCATAACTTAAAATTTCTAAATTTAGATATTGTATAATCATAGTGAGTTTTGATCAAAATTCATTGATGAATAGGAGCAGCCCTTGGAGTGGATAGGTAGAGCACCTACCCAAGGCCCCACTTTGGGTGGGGCCCTAATTAAATTATTTTAATGTATTATAAAAAAATATGCACATTAGTTTTTCTCGATGCCTCAATTCTCCTCACCGAAGCCCTATTGCCCTAGCCCTCTCTCGCCCTAGCCCTCTCTCTCCCTCCCTCTTGTCAGCCTTCCCTCATCATGCTTGAACTCCGAAGATCCCCACGACGACATCGTCCCTTGTCGTGCCACCCTCTCTCGAGCTGCTCTTAATCCTCTCACTTGCAATGACGAAGGAATGAAGCATCGAAGCTAGGGTTTTCCCGTGCCTCCCTGTTGGTCTTTTTGAGAGCATGAAACAAAAAACGAGACGAAAATGGTAACCACTCACAGTGATCTCCCGAATAAATCATAACTGAAGATGTCGGTCGATGAAGAGGTTGTCGTTGTCGGAAGAACGATCACGGGGCAACCAGAAAGCACTTCAAAGTTCACGAGCCAAATCCCGACCTCTGGACGTTCTCCTTTGCTCGCAGATCACCTCACACTTCGCTGCACTCCTCTTTGATCACCTTTCAAAACCTCTGCACCCTCTTTCTCTTCTCAAAGGCTTGGACGCACCTTTATAAGAAGACTAAGGAAGATGAAAGGAAAAGAATGCCCCTTCGTCTCCATGGCGTTTGCAGCAGTTTGCAGCAACGAGAGAGACGAAAGGACTCCTTTTCCCTTCGTCTCCTATAACGTCCAACATCTCCCACTCGTCCAAGTTAATCCATAAAGTTATATGGTCACATAGACCATGTCAGTCACATAGACTACAAGGTGATCATGTCACGAAGACCAGAGCCAAATTAGTCACAAAGACCAAATAAATCATGTAAACTTTATGAGGATCAAGTCACGAAGACAAGAACAAAATTAATTAGTCACAAAGTCCAAATAAGAGCATCCATTCCATACATTAGGAAAAATGGTTCCTGCGACAGCAAGCACATTGAGCATTCAACTGCTAAGAAGATTGTCACACCTTACTTAGCTGCTCCATAGAACGAATAAGAAACATAAATATCCATAGAGCGAATCAAAGACATAAATGGCTTGCCTTTACCCCAGATTAAATTATTTACATCATTATGAACATCTCTAATCCCTCATATTAACTATATGTCAAGAGCATGTTCAACATCTCCAATCAAACAAATTATTCACAATTACATTTTATGTACTGAACTAAAAATGTAACTGGTACCAGTGAATAAATGTCACAGATGTAAATCAATCTTAATCTTCATTTTTAGCTAGAATCAATTCATTCTAATCAGTCGCTTTCCTAGTTATGCTCCATAGATCGAATCATCCATAGCCAATAGGAAACATGTTAAAATAGCAGACGCTGATCAAAACTTCAAGTAGACAGTTAAATAGTCACTTAGGGTAAGATTGAGATTAACTTTTGTTGGTCTTTTTGAGAGCATGAAATAAAAAATGAAACGAAAATGGTAACCACTCACAGTGATCTCCCAAAGAAATCGCAACTGAAGACGTCGGTCGACGAAGAGGCTGCCGCTGTTGGAAGCACAATGACGGGGCAACCGGAAAGCACTTCAAAGTTCATAAGCCAAATCTCAGTCTCTGGACGTTCTCCTTTGCTCGCTGATCACCTCACACTTCGTTGCACTCCACTTTGATCACCTTTCAAAACCTCTGCACCCTCTTTCTCTTCTCAAAGGCTTGGACGCACCTTTATAAGAAGACTAAGGAAGACGAAGGGGAAAGGGCACCCCTTTGTCTCCTTGGCGTTTGCAGCAGTTTGCAGCAACGAGAGAGACGAAAGGACTTCTTTTCCCTTCGTCTCCTGTAACACCCAACACTCCCTCCCTCGCTGTGACGTGTGAAGTCATCACGTCGACCCTCACCGTACAGGTCTTCTAACGTCTGATCCCTTCTGTTAGTGTTATCCACCAAAATTTTTTTGGAGTGATTTCTTAGTATGTTTTCCTACATGATTTTAATTTTTAAGAAGGATAATTATCTCCTTACCAAAGAGGGCAAGCTGCATGCAGTGGAAGGATTACCGAAAGTTAACTTCTTTTTAGCCGTGCCTTTTGAGGGTATCTCCCTTTTAAATCTCAAGGTAAGTGTTGCTTATTTGTTAAAAATTTAGTTGTTGTGACCGAACTATTTGTAGTGATTGGGGAAGTTACAATCTTTGAAGTTGTATTGCTTTCTTTGATCATTGTCATTTCCTATTTATTTGATTTGGCTATTGGTTCATGTAAAATTGAACCCAAAAGTATTTAGTATTGGATCATCTTGGTTGAAAAATAACAACTGGATTGAAATTGTCAAGGGATCTGTAACAAGAAAGGTATAGTGAATTTTGTTGTCTTATCCTTCATCTCCAATAGCCTTTCTGTTTGTTATCATCAATATATGTTGCACGGTTATTATTGTTTTTTCTGTTATTTTGGATCTGTGTTATATCAACAAATAAACAGTTCTATTATTTTCTATCGGATTATATTATTTGTGTTGCAAATTTTAGTTCTCTATGAATGATTGTCTGTGTTATAGCTTCGTACATTCTTTTTTCTGTTAGTTACTTTTAGAAATTGCATGATTATTCTTGCTTTTAAATTTTATCTGTGTTAAAATTTCTTAGAAAACATGTAAAATGAAAGAATCGTCAAAAACGCCCACGTTGGGCCTGATATGGAATCATATCAGGCCCAACATGGATTTTTTTGCCGATTCTTTGATTTTATATATTAACATTTATGAAAAGGTGAAATAAATAATGGACACCATATTTGAACTCTTTGCAATATCAGAAACTCATAGGAACTGAAATGAGTGCAATCGAAGCCCCCTAGGTCCATTAGTGGGTTTCGGTCAAAACCCACTGATGGACCTAGAGAGCTTTGATTGCTCCCATTTCAGTTCCTATGGATTTCTGATGTTGCAAGGAGTTCAAATATGATGTCCATTATTTATTTCGCCTTTCATAGATATTAATATATAAAATCAAAGAATCGTCAAAAAAATCCACGTTAGGCCTGATATGGAATCATATCAGGCCCAACTTTCATCAACGCTGGAGAACTTATATGTATGGGAGAACAATGAAGTCAGCCATATAAATATGAAAGTTATCATCAGAACATGAAAACAGACAACTTTCTAAAGCTTGTTTCTCCCTAAACCTAAAATGAAAGTCATTGGCATGCACATAGGGACATAGAGGTAGATCACAAGTGAGAAAATGACAAAGAATACTTGATTTCAAACTCCATAGCACCAGTGTCTATGGGAAGATAACATTCAAGTGAAACACAAGATTTAGAAAATATCATATTAAGAAACTAGACCTTCTGACTGTAGTATCATAGTTTTTTCCTAAATTGTCTATAATTTGCACTAGTCCTAAAAATTAGGTCATTGTAGCAGTAAATAGAACCATTAACAAAATAAATACTTATGATGATCAACCAATTCTGGGTGGACCTATAAAACTTCTCCAACGTTGATGAAAGTTGGGCCTGATATGGGTCTGATATGATTTCATATCAGGCCCACGTTGGGCCTGATATGATTCCATATCAGGCCCAACGTGGGTTTTTTTTTACGATTCTTTGATTTTATATATTAATATCTATGAAAGGAGAAATAAATAATGGACATCATATTTAAACTCCTTACAACATCAAAAATCCATAGGAACTGAAATGAGTGCAATCGGAGCTCTCTAGGTCTATTAGTGGATTTTGACCGAAACCTATTGATGGACCTAGGGAGCTCCGATTGCACTAATTTCAGTTCCTATGTATTTTTGATGTTGCAAGGAGTTCAAATATGATGTCCATTATTTATTTCGCCTTCCCATAGATATTAATATATAAAATCAAAGAATCGGTAAAAAAACCCATGTTGGGCCTGATATAGACTCATATCACACCCAACGTGGGCGTTTTTGACGATTCTTTCATTTTACATGTTAACATCTATGAAAATTCAAAATAAATAATGGTTGTCATATTTGAACTCCTTGTAATTTTAGAAATCCATAGAAACTCAAATGGGTGCAATCAGAGCTCTCTAGGTCCATCAGTGGGTTTTGACCGAAACCCACTGATAGACCTAGAGAGCTCCGATTATACTCATTTTAGTTCTAGTGGATTTCTGAAATTGCAAGGAGTTCAAATATACTATTCATTGTTTATTTTTTACTTCTTCAAATGTTTTAAAATGTTATTAAAAAATTAACTAATGTTATTCATATGTTTTGCATGCTGACAAAAAAAGAGAAGAGAGAGAAGAGAGATAAAAATAGTGGAGAAAAGGAAAACGATAGAAAAAGTTAAATTGTCAAGAGGGTAAAATAGGAAATGCACTTAAAAAGGTACGTTCTTTGATAAATATCAAAGTAGCGTATATCTTTTGATAAATTTAGATCTTTACATACGCCCTTTGATAAATTGTCGTACTTTTAACGTAGACGAGGAAGTCCTATGCTACATAAGTAAATGAATGAGTTCAAAAGTATAAAAAAAATTAAACCAGTTGAACTTTGATAAAAAAACAAAAAGCGAAAAAATTAAATAATTTATTATCATTAAATGAATATTGAGAATCCAAAGAATTTAAAGTTAATTTATTTTTTATTATAATCTTCTCAATTTATATATCTTAAGCAATATGCAACTCGTTATTGTTAGGATAAAAAAAACTTCATATATATATATATATATATTTATAATAGTGTGATATTATTTATTTTTTATCTAAATCTCATAGATTTATTATTAGGCTCTAATATATAATTTTGATTATATTCTCAATAAGACCACTATTATTTTCATTGTCCAAGTTTTTCCTCAAATATCCGATCAATCTTGACCTGCTCCGAACCTCTTAAGACTTTTTCACCGCCTAAGGTTCACTCATGTTTATTGTGATTTACAATCAAAATTTCACATTGGAAATACATATAAAAGATCATGAGTTTAGAAGATGAAAGATATCTCCATTGATATGAGACCTTTTGGGTAGAATTCAAAAATAAATCTATGAGGTCTTATGCCCAAAGTGAACAATATCATACCATTGTAAAGATATGTAAATTCTTTGGTCCTAACAGGTAGTATAAGAGCAAGGTTGCTCTTCACTAGACTAACCACTAGAAAAAACATGAGTCAGAGCCATTGTTTAGACCGGATGTCATGTGGGGGACCTTAAACGAAGTTGAGGGAAGATCCAGAACAGGTCAAGAGTAACTAGATACTTACAACAAGACCCAGAGTAGATCAAGAGTGATCGAATGCTTAAGACCCAGACCATGTGAGTAATGATAATCCTTCATTTAGGGGGAGCCTCAAACTATGAGAGTAACGGTGGTCTTTTGTTTGATGAGAGGATTGTTAAGAATACAATCAAAGTTCCATATTGAAAATAAATGAAAAAGATCATAAATTTAAAAGATGAAAGATATCTCTATTGGTATGAGGTCTTTTAAGTAGAACTCAAAAATAAATCCATGAGAGCTTAGGCCTAAAGTGGATAATATCATACCGTTTTAGAGATATGTAAATTCTTTTAGCCCTAACAATTTTTGCCAAGCATGTGGTCACCCCTACTTGGACTTTTCACTTAGAGTTCACTCCTTTGGGAGCTCCCACCTAGACCTAACCTTGGTTCGGAATTGACGGTTCGACAGTTTGAAACCGCTAGTTCCATGGTTCCTGAGGAGTCAACCCTTAATCTTAACTGTCCAAGTCGGTTAAAATTCATGATTCTGAATCATTGGTTCATGATTTGTGCATGGTTCACGGTTCATGCACGGTTCACTATGGTTCAAGATTATTATATTAAAAAAAATTATAAATTCATTTAAAAAAGGATTACATTTATTTAAGTTGCCTACATATCCCCTTAGGGTATAAGGGAATCAAAGCCCATATAGTTCTCTTACTTTTTTACCCTTTTACCTTATGAAGTGGCATTGTTACTCACTTTCATTTTCCGTTCCAGTAATATTTGTTCCTTCAGTATCAAATTCTATGACTTCGTCATTTGAAAGTTGCATTCCTTGGATTCTTTTTTTGATTCTAGTTTAATCGTCAAGTAATACTTAGGCTTCCAACAAGTCGGGAGATAAAGTCTATCGTCGTTCATCCAATATATTACCATTGATACTGAACGTCTAGTCCAAAACAACTATTGACACTAGACATGCTAAAATTTCTTTAGTGATCATGGAGAGGATAGGAAAATTTTGAATCTTCTATAACCACCACTTTAGGACATCAAAATCTACTTTACTATTTGCTTCATTAAAATAAAAAAAAGTTATAAAACAATTCTCAAGTTCCTATGTGGAGCTTGAGAATCTTCGTGGACGTTTTGTCCATTCTTTTAATAAAATATGTGCTTTTTAAGTTTTAAATTACTACTACTAGTATTTTTTTATTTTAGAAATATTATATTATATTCTATATTTTATACTATATTCTTTATAAATATCATATAAATAATTTATAATATTATATATAATATTATTTGGATCGGGAAAAACAATCTTTAAATACAATTAAAACATCATAATATAAACCTAACATTTCTGGTAAAACTTCTAATTTGTGTCTAGGTCTAAAGTAAATGCAAACTAAATAATTTTAGGAATATAAAAAAAATAGTTTTCCCATTTCGTCTTCATTGCTAATACACAAGAAGATAAAAATTTATTTGTACCATTTTCATTTAAAACTACTACTATATTACAAAAATTTCCTAAAACTAAATGAGAAGTAGGATAATAAAAATCATAAAGCTGTTCAGTTGCATCATTAAATACTATTACAAATATTTCATTATTGTGAAAATAAATATATATTAGGATTATTAATATTTTATTTTTAAAAAATGAATATAATAATTTTCTATATTGGAATGAATCTGATAATAATTGATATATTGAATTCCAACGTGTTGGTACATCATGTGGAAATTTTTTAAGTCTCATTCCATTATTTTTTACAAAATTTATCCTATTATTTCAATATAAATAGATATGACCATAATTAGGAAATAACATTTCTATTTGGCTCAATATAATTTGTTAAAATTCTTAATCCATGTTAAACACATAAACTTAAAACATGACAAACACAATGAATATGAAAAAGATAAACTACCAATAATAGGTTGACATATAAATTTTAGTTCTTCAATACTAGCAGCATTAGAACTAGTATTATCAAATAATATTAAAAATATTTTATGAGTTAATCCATATTCTTCTAAAATTAAACATAATAATTGTGAGATGTTATAAGCACTATGTGATTTATCAAAAACTCTATAAGCTAACAATTTGTTTTGAATATTTCAGAAGTTATCGATTCAATGACAAGTCACACTCATATATCAATGTATTTGCCAATAATCACTCGAAATATCATAACATAAAAAAAAACTTTATTATTTAATTTATTAAATTCTTCAATTAATTCTCCCCCTATTTTTACTAATTTTTTAATTATACGAGTAAATATTTTAAGAACACGTTTAGCAGATAGATTAATAGATTTTTTACAAAAATCTTTAAAAGTATATTTAGATTCAAAATTAAATGAAAGATGTTGTACAGAAATAAATTTAGCTAATGATTTTTTTAATTTATTATCCGAATATAAAAATAAATTAGAATCACTACTTTCACTAGTGAAAAATCTAGAAAATTATGTTTAAACATGATCAAGGAAAGGAAGCAAAAAAAAAAATCTAAATTCAAACAGGAGCTTAGAGATTGCCGAACCTGTGTCATCTGTCAGAGTTGAACTGCCTTCTTTCATTTTGTATGCACTCTACAGGCATTCACGAGACCATGATATGGCGCTGAGGCAGGTGCGCACGAGGCGGAATGTCGATCTGCAGTTCTGCTTCATGACCACGGGGGGCGCTGGCTGCTAAGGCACGTGCGATGGTGCGAGCCTGCGACTCTGCGAGCGGGAGGTAGGCGGCGATTCGGCAATGGCAAAGTGGATGGGAAAATAGAAATAGGGTAGCGGCGATTCGGCAATTCGGCGAAGGCGAAAGCGAAGGCTTTGGGAAAATAGGGTAGGCGACAATTCTGCATAAGAAGAGAGTTGGAGATTTAATATTTCATTTATACTTTTATCTCAACTGTAGGATTTGTGATTTAATATTTTATTTATGCGTTGTAAAGCGTGATTTTTTACCAAATTGGAAGAAGAAAAATATATATAAATAATAAGTTAATAAAATTGTTATTTATTACCATGTAAATAATATTAATAGATAATAGTTGATTAAAATTGTTATGGTAGGTAAAAAAAATTTATAGACAATGATTTTAAAAAATTATTGTCTTTGGCATATATAAAACAATGATTTTTTAAAAATTATTGTCTTTTTAAACTTGAATGATAGTGAAAAATTTGAAGCAAAATTTTAAATGGCTAATGCATTTAATTTTACTTGATATCCACTTCCTTGAGATAAATAATCCAAGGGTCTACTCCTCACTCACAATTTACTATAAAAACCTCCTTTCCAGAGGCGGAGAAGGCTCGTACAATTTTGAACGCAAGAAATACAATAAGAAAATGAAACAAATATAATAAATATAAACAACTTTACATGAATCTCGCTTTAAACGCTTTCTTGTTGTTTGAAAATACCTCTTGATTGGTTGGGAATGTAACAACGCTTCACTTCTAACTTCTCAAGAATTGGCTACGAAGAAACTCCACGAAACCCCCTTTCTAGGGGTTACCTTTGGGCTAGAAAATGTTTCCCAATCGATTGTCATGTCAGATCGACAATTTAAAACCTACAGAACGATTCTTTTCACCCGTCCAATCGATTAATGAGTCATATCAATTGATTGACAGCTTCTAATCAACTAAGATAATAGATTTTGAAGCTTTCTATTATCTCGTGAAGAACCTCCAATAGAGATTCCCAATCGATTACCCCAATCGATTGATGAGGCATGAATTGATTGTCCTAATAGATTCTACTATCTTCTGTGCTCATGCGAAAAACCAGCCAATCGATTGTCTTAATTATCGATTGACACCTCTGACTCGATTAGGCTAATTGATTTAGAAACCTATTATGCTTTGCTAAAAACCTAGCTAATTGATTGTCCTAATTGATTAGAGATGCCAGAATCGATTGAAATAATCGATTCTAACTCTTTCTATCTTCACGAATTGGGCTCCCAATTGATTGGTGATGATCAACAATTGATTGACGTTACTTAATCGATTATGTCAATTGATTGGAGCACCAAAACTCAAAGATTTGGGTCTAGGGTTTACCAATCGATTGGTGAAGCTCACAAATTAACTGCTAACCCTACTTTCAAAGTCTGAACCCACATCTTGCCTAGTATTCGATTAGCCTCAACCTACTGAGACTTTCTTCCAAAGTATCTAGTTAACCTTTGATCTACTTAAACTTTCTTAACAAGTGTCGGATTCTCCTTGACCCACTTAGACTTTTCCTTTACAAAGTATACGGTCCTCCTTGACCTATTTAGATTTTCCCTTGACAACCTTCTTGTTAGTCTTTCCATCACCAAGTGTCCGGTTCTCCATAACCACTTGGATTTTTCTCTTGCCAACCTTCTCGTTGAACTTTTCTTGTTTAACCTTTAGTTAGGACTAGTCACTCAGTATACTTCTCACCCTTGCCTAACCTCCAGTTAAGACCCTTGCCTAAGCTTCAGTTAGAATTTTCCTTACCTAATCTCCCGTTAGGACTTCCTTCAGGTTAGATTTTTTTTTTGCCTAATTTTTAGTTAGTACTTTTCGATTCAAGTATCCACCCCTTCCTTGACTTCTCACTCACATATTGTCAAATATCGAAACTCAAGCTTGAGTTAATCCAATCTTAGTCAACTTGGTCAACCTTCACTAGAGGATTATTACACCAATAATCTCCCTTTTTTTAATATTTGACAATATGTTTAAGTTAGGCTAATTTATTAGCCCAACTTCCATCTTATCCCATTCCAAAGCATGAATGATGGTTTCTTAACTTAAATTCTACAGTCTCTCCCTTTGGCACACATCAAAAATCTTCTCTTAAGATTCATCTAACCATGACAATGAAGGTTCTCTACCTTCCATTGTTTTGAAATACTCAACCTATCATAATGAAGGTTCACAACCTTTTATTATTTTCAATGCTCAACCTTGAGTATACATCCATCATCCTTATTAGATCTCCTTTCTTATCCAAATCATGCCTTTAAGGTGAAAGTCCCCCTCAAAGTATGCTCCAATTTCTATGATTGTACCAACAATGATTTGGATTTCCTAAACTTTTAAGAATTTCAAAATTGAAGTCATAAAGTTAAAAATTTAACCTTGAATCTAAATCCCCTCCTTAACTCTACATTAGTCCCCTTTGACCATTTATTTCTCATTTTCATCAAAAAAAAATACCCTCAAATACTTGTCCAAACATTTCATAGGGCTAGGAATAGCCAAATTACCAAAACACAGCTTAATCAACTGAAATAAATCCATTTCAATCGAAATCAGTTAGTTTCAGTTACCAATCGATTCTAACTTATGTTAATCGATTGACATACCATATGTGCCAATTGATTGGTAACAATGCCTAATCTATTGGTGAGTGTGAAATTTCATATTCAATTTCAGATAAAATTCAGAAACTTATAAATAATTTTACGATATTCAAAAACTCATGAAATTTCACATATACATTACTTATGTCACATATTATTATAAAAAAAGTTTTTTTTAATGAAAATATATTTTATTTTCAATGAATTATAAAAAATTGGAAACCATTGAAACTTTAATGTTTCACTCTAATTGTATCTAACTAATCATTGGTGATTCCTATCAATAAATATAGATCACCAATACTTTATAAAATGATTTTGAAATAATTTTTAAAAAAAATTTACAACCATAATCTATGGCTAAATGCACATGACTTTCATATTAGCTTTCCTCATGATTGAACTTTACAAAATCCATGTGTGTTAGATGAAACTAAAACTCAAATAGATGTACTAAATTAACATCTTGAGTTTTGCTTGTCCTCCTAACATGTCATTTGTATCTAATGTATCTCAATATACATACAAGTTATCTTATGGTCTCTATAAGATATAAAATAGTTTTCCTAAACTAAGGAATCATGCATCTCTAATTAGACATTTTAACATTGATTATCTTACCTAGGATATCAATTAATGACATTGTCCTTAATTACAAGGAATTAAAATAATAGTGATTATGACATACATCAAATGAGTGTTTTTTAAAATAAAAACTATCATAGCTTAATGATGTGTGTATGACATGACATGTAGCATTCTCATAACAATATGAATGCAAGGTATAATATCATGATATGTGATAGGGCACACAAAACATGACCATGATAGCTCAAAAATACCTAGATTTTTCATCTAAGCTTCATCCTTTAACTATTATGTCAAAAAAATATAAGTTGCCCCATCTCCCTAGAGCATGTCAAAATCCCAATTCAGGTATACTTTTAAATTCTATCATATTTGTGTCAATTAATTAAGCTCAATATTTCAAAAATTTTATTGTCACACTTTTACTCTTTAAGAGTAAAACTCAACTTCTCATTTTAAGGTGTCACAATACCTTGAAAATGTCTTAAAATACCAACTTCACCGTGGTTAAATTAACTACCCTTCCAATTAGGGTTGACACACCCTAAACCAATTTAGTGTGAAGAGAACATACTCTTACAAACCCAATATCTATTGGTACTCCTTGGATGTACTAGGTATTCACTATTGGTGTAAGTAGGCCGACAAGAGGGGGGATGAATTGCCTTGAAAAATAAAAATAAACCTTTCTCAATCTTTCAACTTCGTTAGATAGAAAAATTATATTAAAGCAATTGAACGACTAAGAAATAAAAGAGGCAGAAGAATTATTTGGTTACAACCTAGGTGGTTGTTAATTCAAGGTAAATGAAAGCACTATAAAGTCTCCTTCATTGAAGACGGAGAAGCCTGTTACACTCATTAAATGCTCAGAAATATACTATATAGGAAATGAATACAAGAGTTATTGAATATTTCCTAACTCTAGGGGTCTTTTTATAACCTCTGGAAAATGTTACCTGCAGCTTAAAGGCGCCTTCAAATTGGTCCAAGGCGCCTTCCATCAGATAGATTTTATCCGTCGAGAATAAAACTTTATCCTTAGGTAATGGTGAAGGGAAGGCACCTTCCACAAGGCAAACTAGGTTGATATTCATCGTATGGGTGATGCTCCCATTATCCGGAGTAGAACTCACCCGAACCCAACTCTGACTTTCTCTTCGAGCAAGTTTCCTTCCTAGCTTCTCGTCCCTTGAACGCCACACATGCTCTTCTCGTCCACCGATGTACTCCTCCATAGCACCTTGTTCCTTGGATGCACTGAACCCGTTGGCTCCTTTTTCGTGTCATCTTTCTCGCTAGGTACGTCTTCTGCTCGACTTCTTGTATTTCTAAGCTCCTACACATTTAGACATAAGGATCAAATACACAAAATCTAACTTAACTTGATTGATCACGTTAAAACTGCCATAAGGTATTTACACTCCCTTTTTGATGTGTGGATCAACCCAAGTTAGAGTCAGGGTAAAAATATAGAATTAATAAATTGACAATTAAAATTGAAATTTTACAAACTATAAAATTACAAATACAATCTTCCCTAGACTTAAGCTCTCATCTCTCATTTTCCCCTTTTGATCACATCAAAATAAAATTAGGATAAAAATATAAGAAAAGAAAACATAAATTTGAAAGTTTCTAAGGAGTTAAGGAAGCAGTACCAATGTGAAATTTTTTTCCCAAAACGTATTCTTTTGAAAATCAGAATTTCTAAGATTTTTTTTTTGATGAAGTTCATTTTATTAACTGTCATTCATACAAAAATACAACTGTCACGCCCCGGAGGAGTCCCTGTCCGAAGAAATTTCGGTAGCATCTCCCCTGTACGGTGGACAATCTGAAACTTTCTACATATCCACATACCTCAGCCACAAGCGGCTGGAATAATAGCAGAAATAAAATACAATACACAGACATTCCACGCAGTTTATATAACAAGTAAACGGAAGAATAATACTCAGACTCGAAATCAACCCTACTCCACTACACTCGTAAAGCTCAAATCCGATTTACTCACCTCTTCTGCCGTCCAGGCAGGCATGTAGTAAAACATATCGAAATAAAATCCATCGACACATAAAATTCATACCAGATCCATAGTATCAAAAAATCCATAGTATCAAAAACAGAATAAGTCTGAACATAGACTAATAAAGAAGAAAACCAAAAGATTACTAAGCCCTCGTGGTCAGCAGGGGACTAGCAACTGGAACTCTCTCCTGACAGCATCAACCTGAAAAATAACAACAATGGAGGCGGGGTGAGTCCAACACTCAGTAGGTACAACTGATATACAAAGTAAGGAAATAACACCTAGCACTAATCATGTGTACAGTCTCCTGATGTAATAAAGGTAAATGTAAACTGAAGTAAACAGGAGAATACTGTACTAACCAGGACCGGGGTATAAGGACAAACAGTCCGAGTGATATGGAAATCCAGTCCGAGTGATATGGTATCCAAACAATATGCAACATATAAATGCAGAAACACAAACACAAGCAATAAATGATCATGCGTATGATGCGTCCTGGTCACCCCTGACGCCAGTCGCTCATCTCACACAATAGTGAGGCCGAGTGGGTAGGGTTGTGACAACCGTGCACTCTGTCGTCACTACTCCTGATGAGTGACCGAGTGGATGGGATGCTGTCGGAGTACACCTATCCTCCTACCCCAAATCATAAATGGGGGAGCGCAATGCTCTCAACTCCCGGTACACGATGACGGGGAGGAATCCCTGCCGGCTAACACGTTGTGTCACACTACCCATGAGCGGACCAACGGTGCCTAACAGAGTCCCTGCTGCAACACACTCTGCCTGAATCGACCACTAACCCATGAGTGGTGGTGTGTGCAGATCCATGTAACTAGCGATGTGCTCAACAATAATAGAGCGAACTATCGCACAACATGCAATCATACAAATGGTGCATGACACTAACCACAAAATATCCTGACCTAATCCACATATATATAAAAGTGCATCATAGGTCAACGAATCAAATCAAATCAAAGGTACACAGAAGGTATAAAAACCTAGGTCCTGAACATGGTGAAGCATGGTATATCACTACCCCTATAAGCATGTATCAACAGGTAAGGAATACATGAGATGTAAAACAAGCAATCAATCAATTATGTAACAAGCATCGGGTAGTGATTAACCGGAACAAATAAGAAACATAATTAATGCAACTTGTTATATTCACTACTATGTATATCAAATGACATAAGTCAAAAGTACCCGCCTCCAATAGGAATGTCCAAATCCGACATCGAGATACTCGTCTCGCGTCAAAGTCCTGTGATATCAAACATACATTTTTATTTAGCTACAAATTAAACGAATAGCTAAATAAAAATCCTTAAGAATAATTTAGGGAAAAACCCTAAACCATAATCTCGACCTTCCTAAATTAAATCCAACAATTAACTAGGGTTAATTTTCTTTAACCCTAATCATAACATTAGATTAAAAGTCTAAAGCTAATCCAATCTACCTATTCCCAACATAAACATAATCAATCCACACTAAACCCTTACCTTAATCCAAAACCTCCACAGGTGTTGCTCCGTAGGACAACTTGCTGCCAACGAAGTAATTGCTGCTGGAAATCCTCCACACTACCAGAATCACAATAAAACCCACAGCAACAATTAAATACCCTATACAACCAATTAGGGCAGTACCCTAACCTCTATGATCTGAGCCCCAAATCAACACCGTCAATGGCACAGCAACAAGTGAGTTGATCGGCAGTAAGAAGTAATGCACGAAAGTGGGCAGCGATCTGCCGAGGACAACTGTGAGGAAATCTGCAGTGGACGAAGGCTAGGGCAACTGAAGAGGTAGTCGTTTGCACTGTTCCGTCCGGCCTCAAGTGATGGCAGCGCCTGGTGCGGCTCGGGAAGGAGGAGAGACGAGGGAAATCGGGTTCGGCGATGTCCCGTGAGGCGGCGACGGCGCTGGGAACTCCACGGCAAGGGCTCGGCTAGGGCACGGGGTGGCCGGCGGTGCTGAATGAGTCTAGGGCAGAGGATGGGTCGCCGGCACTGCTTGGCGTCGGCGGAGATGCTAGGGCTCGGTGGCGGGTCGGCGCTAGGGCAAAGAGGGCTCGGTTCGGCTGTGCTCGCGCGTCGTCGACGCTTGGAGAAATAGTAAGAAGAAGGCATCGGTTGCGGAGAGGGAGAAGAGAACACCGACTTCTCTTGATCCCGGCCTTATGCACGCGAGCGAGAGGAGGAAAACCGCCGTGGGCGGTTAAGGCAGAAGGTTTGCGGGCGCGAGGGGGGAGAAGGTCTCGGGGAAGAGGGAAACGGCGAGGAAAATAAAGAAAATAAAAGAAAAAGGAATTGTAAATATAAACATTTCCTTACTTAAATGGGGTAGCCTAAACAGGTTTTTTTCCGAGCCCCGTTTTGTCCCCGTTAACTCGTCCGTACAAGTTCCGAAAAATTCCCGAAAAATTTCCAAAAATTCCCTTATCAATATTTGCCTATTTTCGGTATTTTACAACAACAAAACATACAGAAATAATCCTCCAAATTCACAGAAATTATACAACCCAAGGAGAATGTTCAATCTAGGGATGTAACAAATCATAAAATCTAAAATGAATCAAATTTTGCACATGAAGGAAAATGTGCTCAGAGTTAGGAGTTTGTCCCGTAAAAATAACATCATTGCGCTCTCTCCAAATCCAATATACAGTAGAGCAGAAAGTAGCTCGACGAATTTGAGAGCGTCTAGACTTAGAAGAAGCATGCCTGGAAAACCAACTGACTTCTCTATTTTAGCGTAAAGGGGCTCTTTGGATAGAACAAGAATGTAATATCTTAATCCAAACCATAGCTGAAAGTGGACAATCGAAAAAAAGATGAGAAATAGTCTCCCTATGAATACCACACAAATTGCAAAGATCAGAGGAGGTGACCCCCCATCTGAGCAGTCTAGAACGAGTAGCAAGTCTCCCCTTAATTGCAAACCAAGCAATAAAACTACATTTAGGGACATGAGAAGAATCCCAAATCAAGTTATACCAAGTCATAACAGGCTTTTTAGGCCCGAAATATTCATAAGCAGAAGCAATTGAGTATATACCAGAAGTGGTAAGCTTCCAAGAAATAATGTCTGAATCAATAGAACAAGTAAAATGGGCAGTAATAAAGTCCCAAGCTTGAGCAGTAATAGAATCAATAGGATCAGGTAACTGCCAATGATTATCATGCCAAACATCAGCAACATAAGCCGATTTAGAAATATTAGCATCAACAATACAGATAGACGGGAATTTCTCAATCAATGAAACACCCCGAAGCCATGGATCAGTCCAAAATTTGAAATGCATACCAGAACCAAGGCAGTAAGAAAACAAACCCTTAAACATAGAGCGAAGATCAAGAACTTCCTCCAACACAAACTGGCATCAGGGGACTTCATTATCCCCCAATAACTCAAGGTTTGAAACTTATTTGCCCTAATCCAAGCAACCCATAAACTTTCATAAGAGGTTACAAGAAATCATATATTTTTACCTACTGCAGCACAGTTCTAGATTGACAGTGACTTAAGTCCCAAGCCTCCTTCTTTTTTAGGTAGACAAACATCATGCCAAGCAACATGTCTAGATTTGGAATTGGAATTGTCATGCCAGAGAAAATCCCAACAAAGCCTGTCAATAGACTGAATAATCGATTTTGGAAGCATAAAAACAGAACACATATAGACATAGAGACTTTGTAAAACAGAAATCACCAATTGGATCCTACCCCCATAAGAGAGAAAACGAGAAGTCCAACAAGTAATTCTAGCAGTGATTTTATGAATAATTTTGTCACAATGCTCTTTTTTCAGACCTGAGGATATTAAAGGAATCCCCAAATAAGTCACAGGGAGGGAACCTTCCTTGAAGTTTAACATGGTCAAGATTTCAGCTTTGATATGATCAGTAACACCAGAAAAGAAAACAAGACTTTTGCCCTCATTGATATGGAGCCCAGAAACTTGTTCAAAATGTTTAAGAATGGACATAACTTGAGTGACTGAGTTAAAACTACCACGACAGAATACCAATAGATCATCGGCAAAACATAGATGAGTAATTCGAAGAGTACGACATCCAGGGTGAAACCCAAAGTCAGGTGGAATCAAATGGTGAAAACAACGAGAAAGGTATTCTATAGCAATAACAAAAAGAAGAGGGGAAATAGGATTACCCTGTCTAACTCCCTTTTTCCCATGAAAGTAGCCCTCCAAACCCCCATTAATAACAATGGAAAAGGTGGCAGTTCTAACACATGTCATAACTCAATCGATAAATTGAGAAGGAAAACCTAGATTTAAAAGAGCTTCTTCTAAAAAATCCCAAGACACTGAATCAAAGGCCTTCCGTAGATCTACTTTCAGAGTAAGCCTTGGGTTACCATTATTTCTATGATAGTTGTGTACAAGTTCATGGGCCAATAAAATATTGTCTGCTATTCTGCGACCTTTGACGAAAGCAGATTGGTTCAAAGCTATGATAGAGGGCATAACTTGAGACATTCTAGTAGCAAGGATTTTAGTAATGAGTTTATATATGATAATGCAACAAGCAATGAGCCTGTAATCAGTAAGGCCAGAAGGGTTGGGAGCTTTTGGAATAACCACAAGGGCAGTGGAATTGAATTGCTTCAATAAACGTCCAATTCTGAAAAATTCATCAATTGCAGCAAAAACTGAAGGGCCAACAGTATCCCATTCTTTTTTGAAAAAGTAAGCATTAAAACCATCCACACCAGGGGCTTTGTTACTTCCCATACCCATAAGAGTGGATTTGACCTCATCATAGCTTACTGGCCTACAAAGATAGGTAGCTTGCTCAAAAGAAAGAAGCTTACCAGCCTACCAAATAGAAGAATCAGAATATACTCGAGCATGAGACTCAACTCCCAATAAGTCCTCATAAAAGTCAATCATAGCACGAGAGATAGTAGGATGATCGAAACACATAGAGCCATCCTGAAGACGAAGAGATACAATGTTGTTTTTAGCATATCTAAGTTTAAGGGATTGATGAAAATATTTAGTGTTTTGGTCACCCAACTTTAACCAATCAGCACGAGCTTTTTGTCTGAAATAACTCTCTTCATAGAATTTTAGAGATCTACAATGAATAACCAAAGCTCGCTCTTGGTCTAAAAGATCTTGATCAAGAGGAGCTTGGTGAAGATTTGATTGCAAATGATCCAAAGAAGCTTTACAGTTAGCAACACGAACAGAGACATCCGAGAATTCAACTCTATTAAGAACACGGAGCTCCTTAGCAAGCAACTTGAGTTTAGACCAAAGCACAAACATATGAGAGCCAGAGATAGGGGATCTCCAAACCGCAGAAACAATCTGCTTGAAATGAGGATGAGTGGTCCGCATATTAAAAAATTTAAAAGGCGAGGCACGTCGAGGAATCAAATTCCTAATATGAACAATAAGAGGGAATGATCAGACAATCCTGGACTAATGACCTCATAATCAGACCCAGGAAACACATCTAGCCAATCAGAATTGATTAAACATCTATCCACCTTTCGCCAAATACGAGACTAGGTGTCCTGGTTGTTTGTCCAAGTGAAAAATGAACCATGGTTGTTGAGCTCAGAAAGACCACACCTAAAAAGACAAGCCTCAAACTCAGATCCACAATTTGTTATATGGGCACCTCCAATTCTTTCAGAATTATTCAAAATGGCATTAAAATCTCTCTGCACTAGCCAAGCACCAGAAGTAGAAAGAGCAAGGTCAACTAGATCAGACCAAAGAACAGAACGCTCTATAGGGGAATTTGAGCCATATACAAGAGTCTACCAACAAATTTTGGATCCCAAATAAGCTTTACAATGAAGAAACTGAGATGTAACCTTTTCCATAGTAAAACTGATTTTAGAGCCATCAAAAAGCAATAAATTCTACCCATAGCATGCAAATGAAAATTATCAAGGCTGGACCAATTACACAACTTTAAACGAGTGAGGACTTTATCTTTATTATCCGGCTTTATTTTTGTTTCAAGAAGTCATAAAGCTATCAATTTATATTTTGTAACCAAAGGATACACCTCTGATTGCTTAAGGGGGTCATTCAATCCCCTGACATTCCAGGAGCAAATCATTGACCCCTATCAGGGGGCTTTACAATTCTCCGTGGCCTACCTTCCCCATTGACACCAGTAGAAGGAGGGATAATGACAGGAGTAGAACCAGTTAAAGGAGCTGATACAATCACATCATTTTTAGAAGTGAGTGTCGATCCAGATTCACAATTACTAGACGAGGCTACAGTGGGTAAAGCAGCCTTACCCTTAACTGCAGCCATCTTAGCAGAAGAGATAGACATGGCAGCAATCTCACAGGCAGAATTAGAGATAACAGAAGCAACAACATTTGTGGCAACAGGATTAGTAGCAGCAGCTATAACAGGATGTTTAACTTTTTCCTTCCAGACTTGCTTAGATTTAGACAATGCAGAAGGACAAAGGTGCTTATCATGGCCAAATTGTTTACAAATACTGCAAGGGATAGACTTCCATTCATACATGACATTCTGGGTGAATTGGGCATCAAACTCATCCTCAAGAATGATAGATTCAGGAAAATCCCCAGCAATACGCATATCAACCAAAATACGAGCAAAACCAAGCTTATCTCGTCTCAAAGTGCAAAGATCACAGAAAAGAGGCTTGCCTAGAATACTACCAATTCGACTAAGAATGTCCTTTGTCCAAAACTCCCAAGGAAGCAAGGGTAATTGAATCCAGATAGGAAGCTCTTAAATGTCACAAAGATCAAGCTTCATTCGAGGAATCCAAGCTTTAAGAATGAGAGGCCTACTATTAAAAAAGAAAGGACCATCGTTAAGAACCCTATCTTTACTAGCATCAGAGTCAAATTGAAATAGAAAAAGATTATCCTTAATCTGAATCACCGAGGAAAGACAATATTGCTTCCATCGATTAAGAGCAAAATTCTCAATTTGCTTATAATGAGGAGAATACCCATAAACACTGTTGGTGCAATATCCCTTAGGTCAAGGTTGACTGGTTTGACCAAGCTTGAGTCTTGGTCATAGTTTCGATGTTTGACAATACATGTAGACACATGGACAATGCAGGTGCAGTTGTTCATATGGGGAGATTCTGATCAGGGACTGATCAGTGTGAATGAAGAAGAGTCAAGTAGGTATACCTGACTGGAAGGAAACTCTAGTGAGTGAAGCCAGGTGAAAGTCCTAGTGAGTGAAGCTAGGAAGATGGAAATCCTGGTGAGTGAAGCCAGGTGAAAGTCCTAGTGAGTGAAGCTAGACAGATGGAAATCCTGGTGAGTGAAGCCAGGTGAAAGTCCTAGTGAGTGAAGCTAGGAAGATGGAAAATCCTAGTGAGTGAAGCTAGGTGAAAGCCCTGGTGAGTGAAGCCAGGCAAGGGAAAATCCAGGTGGATCAAGGATGATCGGATATCTGGTGTTGGGAAGTTCTGGCAGGTCAAGGGAGTGACCAGATGCTAGGCATGATGGACCAACAGGTCAAGGTTGACCGGATGTTGGTTTGAGAGGCTTGGGACTTGGTTTTGGGCAAAAAACCAAGAGCTGGATCGATTAGTGGATCGATCCAGGCCTTTCCTAGCGAACAGAGAGCCTCTGAATCGATCAGTGGATCGATCCAGAGGTCCCAATTGATCAGCCGATCGATTGGGACGCTGCTGCTTCGCACGATAAGCGCTGGATCGATCCAGGCGTTTTTCCATATCACAGAGGCGCTCTGGATCGATCCGTGAATCGATCCAAAGCCTCCCCGATCGATTGGGAGTTTTCGAATCGATCGGGATCCGACCGTTGCGTCGTATTTGAGCTGCAGGCGGGCGTCTCCTTCAGCACTTCTTCACTGATTCATTTCAGATCTTCACCAGCTCCTCCACAGCTCTTCTCAAGCTCGAGATCGCCAGTTCTTGAAGGTTCTTGGAGTTTCTTCCAAGTCAAGAGGCGGATCAAAGCAAGGAGAAGAAACTAGGGTTAGGGCTTTTGCACTCATTGTAAGCTTGTGAGCTTGTATTTCATTACCTTTCCCTTTCTTCTTGTATTGAGTCTTGTAGGGCTTCTCCGCCCTTGGTAGTTACCATAAAGGAGAGTTTTATTAGTGGAGGGTGTGTGTGTAGGTGTGGATCCTTGGACTAGTCACCTCTTGTGAGGTGGATACCAAGTAAACCAACCGTGTTAGCGTTGTGTGATTTGTTTCTGTATTTTCCGCTGCACATCTTCGAAGAAACAAGCAACGCCGAACACCGGGCATGCGACGAGCTATTCACCCCCTTCTAGCTACTTTTGGTTCTAACAAGTGGTATCAGAGCTAGGCCGCTCTTCACCGGAATCATCGCCGGAAGGGTCAAGTATAACAAGAAGAGCTAGAGGGTGAAGAAGTTGAAGTTGAAGCAAAATTGTCAAAGTCAAAGAAATTCAAAAGCTCAACTTCTACAATGGATTTCTAAGATGGGCTCAGATTCGACACGAGGGTGGCTCCACCATACACTTCCACGAGCTTCGATTCTTGGAAATCAAGAATCGAAAATTTTCTTATGATGGAGATAGAGCAATGGTTTGCTCTTATGGAAGGCTTCAAGACTCCAATAAACTCAAAGGGCAAAGTTCTCAAGAGGAGCAAGTGGAGCCAAGAGCAAGTCCAAAGGTGCGAGGCCAATGACAAAGTGACCAAGCTTTTGGTAAATTTATTGCCAAGCACCATCCTTTGCAAAATTGGAGAATTTGAAGATGCAAAGGAATTATGGAGCAAATTGGCCAAGCTTCATGAAGAGATCCCCTCCACTGTACAAGAGCAAGAAGTATCCAGAGAGGGTGACTCTTTGGAGCAAGACCAAGAGGAGGACTCCGAGGTTGAAAGATGCTCAACCTCCGAAGAAGAAGTCCAAGAAGAAGCTTCATCCTCAAGGGAATGCATCGAAGGGAACAAGGAGGGAGCATACTCCTTGTTTCATATTCAAGATGATGAAGCCTCCACCTCTAGGATTGAGGGGGAGCGATCCTTGGTGACGCCGGATCAAGAAGAAGGAGAAGCCTCTACATCCGGGTCAAGAGACGAAGAGGAGGAAGAAGATTCTACCTCCACAAGTCAAGAAAAATCAAATGGAGGGGAATCAAGGTCCGATCAAGAGGAAGCTTCCACCTCCGGATCCAAAGAAAAAGATGCCACCCCTACAAGCAAAGGTATAAATATTTCAATTAATAATAAAAATCATATTATATGCTTTGAATGTAGGGAACATGGGCACTACAAGAGCAAGTGTCCTAAATTGGCCAAGAAGAAGGGCCAAGTGACACAAAAGGGCAAGGTGAAGCCCAAGGAGACCATTCCCAACACAAAGAAGAGCAAGGAGCATATTATATACTTCTCTTGCAATCAAAAGGGGCATTACCAAAGTCAATGCCCCAAGGGGAAGAAGATGGTCAAGGCTCAAGGAGGCACTAGTCAAGGGGGAGCCTCCAAGGTAAAGAAGAAGGTATCTTTTCTTGAGCCTAACCCTTTACATTATGGTAAAAAGCATGATAGTTCTAATTTTTATTATTTTAATGCAATTTACCATAAGAATAGAAAGCATGAGGGCTTTAAGGAAAAGCATGTGGCCCTACATGCCAAAACTACCCAACCTAAGGTTAGGAAGGTAGATAGACACTTGGGCGGGAACACTAAGGATAATAGATACATGCCCAAGAACAAAAATGCTCATGGACCAAAACCTAAGGATTTAATGATAGAAAATCAAGTCTTGAGGTCAAGACTTGATAAAATGGAAAAGACCCTAAAAAGGATGGAAAATATCCTACAAGGGCAAAATGAGCAATACCTAGGGCTAGGAAAATCAAAGCCATCCAATGGTCATAGAGGGTTGGGATATAAACCAAAGGCTAAGAAGGATGTGCCCTCGTACCATAGAGTTCCATATAATTATGGAACAAACCCTAGGTCCAGTGGTCAAGCCAAGAATACTAGGGAAGTCATCCCTAAGAGTATTTTTGCGATAAATGTGACTAAGACTTCTAAGAAGTCTAAGAAAGTCACTAACAAGGTCACAAGGGAGGCTATCCCTAGAGTTGACCTAGAAAATGTGACCAAGGCTTCTAAGAAGCCCAACAAGGTCACTAGGAAGGTATCTAGGGAAGTAATCTCTAGTGAGTACCTAGAGCATCCAAGGAGCACCAATAGGTGTTGGGTTCCTAGGAGCATCTTCTCTACCCCATAGATGGGTTAGAGTGTGTCAACTCCGATTAGAAGGGTAGTTAACCCAACTTTGAGGAAATTGACACTCAAGGAGCATTTTCAAGATTTTTGTTAACCTTTGAAAATGAAATGAAATGATTATTTACTCCTTGAAAGAGTAAAATGTGCCTAATGGTGGAAAGATTGATTCTATCTAAAATGGCACAAATTGGGAAAACCTTGAGAAATACCAAGTTGGGATTTTGGTATTCTCTTGGAAATTTAAGGCAATCCGGGCCTTGGTTTATGTGATTACTCTTGATGAAAAATGGAATATGCCAACATTTGAGGACATGCTTAATTTTTAAGTGGCATAAACAAATCAAGAGAAATAGAAATGTCAATTTAGGTTTTGGCATTTCTGTGAAGCATTTAGGGCAATCTAGGTTAACTTTTTTAAGTTAAAACAAGTAGTATATTTAGAGTTTAGCTAAGTGGTTAAGGATACTTAGGTAGGTAATCTAGGTATATTTTATTTATGCTAAACCTTGCCATGATTGTTTGCCCATCATATGCCATGACATCATGTCTATTTTTGCATTCATGTCTTATTATGAAAAATCCAAAAATACCATGTCATGACATTCATACATCATGTAGTTATAGGACATTTTCTTTTGAAAAATTATTTCCTTTTGATGTATGCCATAACATAATCATGCATTAAGGTTAATTCCTTGTAATTAAGGACAAATGACATTTAACAACACTTATTAACAAGTGACATCCTAGGTGGATGTCTAATATCTCTAAAATGCCTAGATAGATATGCATGATCCCTAGAATAGGGCAAAACCAAAATCTCACATCTCACAAAGACCTATAAGATGACTTGTATGTGTTTTAGTGCACATTAGATACAAGTGAGATGTTAGGATGATGAACAAAACTCAATATGTTGATTTAGTGCATTCTTTTGAGTTTTAAGTTCATCAAAACACATAGTTATGTGTTTTCCCATCATTGGGAAAGCTAACGTACAAGTCATGTGCATTAAGCCCAAGGAACATGGTGGGAAATTGGTTTTGAAAATGTTTTCAAAATGATTTTGGAAAACCTTGGTGAAGGCTATCTTTTTATAGTACTCACCATTGAATAGTTAGACATAAACTTGAAGAATACGCTAAAGTTTTAGCAAGTTTTCAAGCTTGTGTCAATCTTTGAAAATATGATGTATTTTCATAGAAAACTATTTTTCCATGATAAAGTATACCCTAAACAATGTCTACACGAAATTTCATGATTTTTGAATTTTTGTAGAATTTTCTAGGGGCCTCTGAAGGTGACTGAAATCATTTTTCAGCAACTATCAGACCTCAATCGATCCAACGATCGATTGAGGGTCTCATTTGATCAGTGGATCGATTAGGAGCAAGCTTCTCGCGAACAGAAGCTTTCTGGATCGATCAGCCGATCGATCCACAAGGCCTGAATCGATCAGTGGATCGATTCAGCAAGGTTCAATCGATTGGAACCCAACTCCAATCGATCCAAGGTGCTGATTTTGGCTGGGAAGGCCTGATTTCAGCATTTTGAACCTGTTTTAGTCTAGGTAATCATTCCTAACCCCTCAAAATACATTTGTATACATAAAAAGGGTGTTTTCGTGTTGAAAACAAGGATGGATTGGTTAAGGAAGACTATATTGAAGTCTAGGGTGAGGTTTGTTTCAAATTTTGAATATTTGAACCTCAAAGCTTCTAAATTTGGGTTTCCTAAAGGATTAGGGATTCCAAGTCATTGTTGGTGCAATGACAGAAGTTACCACCATGTCTTTAGGGGGAGAGACTCTTTAAAGGCATGAAAATTATTTTTCATGAACCTTGGAAGGTGGTTAACCTTCCGTTAAGTGGATAATGCTCAAGGATGGGCATTTGCCTACATTGAGGAAGAATGTAGGGTTAAGGATAAATGAAGGGAATGAGTCCTTCATTATCGTGTTGGTCACAATGAGTGAAGTTGTGAACAACGATGAGCAACTCTTCAGGGGGAGAGTTTTCAACAATGGGGCATTTGTTGAAGTGTGCCCAAAATTGAGGCACGGGTTGATGTGTGCTCAAAGATGGGTTGATGTGTGCCAATAGGGGGAGAATGTGTGGTTTAAGTTAGGCCTTCATTACCTATGGGGGAGGTCATAGGGGGAGAATGAAGGGAACCAACATTCATACTTTGGCATGAATGGAGTTAAGGCTATGGGATTAGCTTAACTCAGAATGGTTCAAACTTAAAGGTATTGTCAAACATCAAAAAGGGGGAGATTGTTGGTGCAATATCCCTTAGGTCAAGGTTGACTGGTTTGACCAAGCTTGAGTCTTGGTCATAGTTTTGATGTTTGACAATACATGTAGACACATGGACAATGCAGGTGCAGTTGTTCATACAGGGAGATTCTGATCAGGGACTGATCAGTGTGAATGAAGAAGAGTCAAGTAGGTATACCTGACTGGAAGGAAACTCTAGTGAGTGAAGCCAGGTGAAAGTCCTAGTGAGTGAAGCTAGGCAGATGGAAATCCTGGTGAGTGAAGCCAGGTGAAAGTCCTAGTGAGTGAAGCTAGGCAGATGGAAATCCTGGTGAGTGAAGCCAGGTGAAAGTCCTAGTGAGTGAAGCTAGGCAGAGAAATCCTGGTGAGTGAAGCCAGGTGAAAGTCCTAGTGAGTGAAGTTAGGCAGATGGAAAACCCTAGTGAGTGAAGCTAGGTGAAAGCCCTGGTGAGTGAAGTCAGGCAAGGGAAAATCCAGATGGATCAAGGATGATCGGATATCTGGTGTTGGGAAGTTCTGGCAGGTCAAGGGAGTGACCAGATGCTAGGCATGATGGACCAACAGGTCAAGGTTGACCGGATGTTGGTTTGAGAGGCTTGGGACTTGGTTTTGGGCAAAAAACCAAGAGCTGGATCGATCAGTGGATCGATCCAGGCCTTTCCTAGCGAACAGAGAGCCTCTGAATCGATCAGTGGATCGATCCAGAGGTCCCAATCGATCAGCCGATCGATTGGGACGCTGCTGCTTCGCACGATAAGCGCTGGATCGATCCGTGGATCGATCCACGTATTTTTCCAGAGCACAGAGGGGCTCTGGATTGATCCGTGAATCGATCCAAAGCCTCCCCGATCGATTGGGAGTTTTCGAATCGATCGGGATCCGACCGTTGCGTCGTATTTGAGCTGCAAGCGGGCATCTCCTTCAGCACTTCTTCACCGATTCATTCCAGATCTTCACCAGCTCCTCCACAGCTCTTCTCAAGCTCGAGATCGCCAGTTCTTGAAGGTTCTTAGAGTTTCTTCCAAGTCAAGAGGTGGATCAAAGCAAGGAGAAGAAACTAGGGTTAGGGTTTTTGCACTCATTGTAAGCTTGTGAGCTTGTATTTCATTACCTTTCCCTTTCTTCTTGTATTGAGTCTTGTAGGGCTTCTCCGCCCTTGGTAGTTACCATAAAGGAGAGTTTTATTAGTGGAGGGTGTGGATCCTTGGACTAGTCACCTCTTGTGAGGTGGATACCAAGTAAACCAACCGTGTTAGCGTTGTGTGATTTGTTTCTGTATTTTCCGCTGCACATCTTCGAAGAAACAAGCAACGCCGAACACCGTGCACGCGACGAACTATTCACCCCCCCCCCCCCTCTAGCTACTTTTGGTCCTAACAAACACTACCAATCAAAGCATGTTGCCACCGTTGAGTTTCCTCAAGAACTTCTGTAGAGCGAAATTTCACCACACGAACACCATTACTCACCGCGGGCGGGATATAAGAAAGATCACAACCTGGAGCATGAGTACGATTCTGACGGAAAAGATCAACCCATTTGGAATTATCACCAGAAGAGACTCCATTTTTAGGTTCATTATTGATAGGTGCAGAAACCCTAACCTCAGGGTCAGAAGTCCTAAGATCAGGGAAATTTTCCAATGAAGGACCCCTAGGACTGAGAGAAGGCCCAGGATCATGAGGAGATTTCTCAAACCCTAGCGCGGACGGATCTAGAACTACATCAGGGACCGGCACAATAACATCGCAAGAAGATGAACTTAGAGAAAGAGAAATATCCTTCGAACATTACTTTTTTCCTCCCCATAGAGAATAGGATTCAGCGTAAAAGCAAAGCTAAAAGGCGTTGAGAAAAAGCAAGTTAAGGTTTAGGTATATTTATCCAAATTAATTTAAAAAGTAGTTTAAGGCTTCGAAAGATTCTATAAATTTTCCTTAGCATTCAACAGAAGCATATGGATTAGAACAAAAATTTTCATAAAAAATTTCCAAGTATTTTAACAAAAATAATTTGTTTTGTATAATTATATAATTTTTACAAAATAAATGTAAAAAAATAGATTCTAATAAAAAAAAAAATCTTCCGTATTTTTTAAGTATCAAAAACAGAATGAATAACAACACAAAAATTAAGGGGGCGTTTGGTACGCGCGTTTTCCATTTTCATTTTCTGGAAAACGTGCGTTTTCTGAAAAATGATGTTTGGTTTGCGTTTTTTACGCGCGTTTTCTAAAAAATTGGCTATCGTTTTCTAGAAAAACAGAGAATGACAAAAAGTCGTTTTCTGTTTTCTAAAAAACGCGCGTTTTCCAGAAAATGAAAATGAAAACGGTGCAAACCAAACACACCCTAAAATTTTTTAAAATCAATTTTCATAAATTTTTATACTTAAAAATTAGTTCTTCGGTAAATAATTCATAAAAATTATATTAAAGACTTACAAATTTTTAAAAAAAATCTCTAGACAGAACAAACTTTTCTATTAGAAAAAAAAATTGAATAAGAAATTTTAAGGAAAACTTGCATGAAAATTTTTTTAAGCAGATAACATTCATTTTGAACATGAATATTTTAAAAATAATTTTTCTATCCTAAAAAATTGAATAACTTTTCTAAATGTTCAAAATGTAATGGGAGTTATATAAAAAATCAGGGTTTTTAAAATAAATAACCAAAAAATTTAAAATTTAAAATTATAATTTTTCAATAAAGAATTAAAATAAAATAAGTTAATCCATGAAAAATCCCTAAAATTTTTATATGAATAGATTATGTATTGTTACAATACAAAGTAAAATTTTGACAAAAAAATGTGGAAAGTAAGTATACAAAATTAATTTTGCAAACAAAATTAAGATACACGCATAATTATTTATTTAATCTAAGTATGATTTAGGGATCCAAAATAAAGTTTTACCTACTGGATTAATAAGGAATTTCTTTGAAATATATTTTCATGATACTTTTTTAATTTAACCCTCATGAAATTTAAAGTACTAATTTAGACTTCTATAATTTCTTGAAACATTTGGATTAAAGCATGCAGAATTGTTTTTCAATTTCTCAATTTGATCATTCAAAGTTTTATTTTCAATTTTTAATTTTTATATATTTCTAATGGACATGAATATGCTATTTTTTTAAATTCTAAAATTTTCTTTTTCAATTTCTTATTTTTTTGTTTTAACTTTATATAAAAATCTAGACATTAATTTTATTCCTGAATGTAACTTGTTCAGAGGTAGTAGACATACCTCACTAACTAGATTTGATTCGAAGTTGGTTACGTCCTCCTCATGATTACTTTCTTCCGTTATGACTCCTCTTTCATTTATGCTCTCTTTTTGGTGACTTGCCATCAGTGTTAGTCCAGCATATTCCTCTAATTTGGATTCTGATGACGTCTCGTCCCAAGTTGCCTTCAATGTCTTGTGCTTCATTATGCTTGGCTCCTTTTTGTTGTCATTTTTCAGCTTTGGGCAGTCATCTTTGATATGCCCCTCTTTATTGCAATTATAACATCTTACCTTCCTTGTTCTTCTTTTCATAGCCTGCACTTGATTAAATTTATTGGATCTATTTTTTAAAAAATTTCCTTACTATAAATGATGTTTCGTCATTGTCAAGGGAAGTGTCGGCGTATGATTCGCCCTTCTTGGATTTTAGGGCAACGTTGTTCAACTTTTCTATTTCTTTAGCATCTACACATCGAGACTCATGAAGTTCGAAAGTAGAAAATAGATTTTCAAGTGTACTTACATCGAGGTCCTTAGAGATGTAGTATACATCTACTAAGACTAACCATTATGGAGTTCTCAGAAAAGTGTTGAGTGCGTATCGAATAGAATCTTGGTTCGTTATTGATTCTCTAAGATTGTTGAGTTTGGTGATCAGTTCTTTGATCCTCGCATGGAGTTGGGCTACCTTTTCTCCCTTGTTCATCGGAGGTTCATCAATTGACTTTGGAGGATGTCCCGTTTCGCTAATTTAGCTTCTAAAGTACCCTTGTGAAGTTCTAGGAATTTTTCCCAGAAATCTTTAGCAAAGTTATAGCTTCCGATCTAGCTGACCTCTTGAGGTGGAAGAACGCTAAGTAGATGGAATTCTGCTTTGCCATTAGCCATGAAGTCGGCTTGTTCCTTCTTCATCCACATATACTCTTCTTTATCGACTCTTTGCTTATCTTTAGGTGCTACAAAATCATGGTTTATAATTAATAGAATCTCAAAGTAAATTTTGAAGAATACCTCCATATGATTTTTTTCATATCATGAAATCTCCCTTGAATTTTGATGGATAGATGTTGGATCTGGTCATTTCTTATGTTTCAGATAGTGGCTAGTCCTTCTGAAGCATCCTGACTTTGATACCACTTGTAGAACCTGTGAGGTCGACAAGAGGGAGTGAATTACCCTGAAAACAAAAAGAAAAAACCCTTATCGACTTTTCAAACTAAATAAAAAAAAGAAACTAATTAAAAGATTGGATCAAAGAAGCGCAGAAATTACTTGGTTTGCAATCAGAAAATTATTAGTCCAAGACATTAAAAGCTCACTAGAAGATATCCTTCTAGCATAGTAGTTTCTTACAGCAGTTTAAGTATAAAAGTACAGAGTAGAATAGAAAATAAATTGAATTACAAGTGTTGTTGTGAACTATTGAGACTAGAGCTTTATTTATAGCCTACCAGTCAAATCTGACCATTTACTGACGCGACAACTTTGAGGGCCTGGATGTGGATAAAATTTTATCTACATCGACAATAATTTGCAACGGATACGCGACTGACATGCCATCACTTAGTAGCCCGTCTAGGAGGCGCCCCTGACTTCCAGCCAAATAAATTGGGCTCACCCGAACCCATCTTCTAACCTTCTTCTTGAGCAATCTTCCGCTCTGACTTCTCGTCTCTCGGAAATGCTGCACTCTTCCTTCTCGTCTGCCAGCGTACTCTTCTGCAATACCTCGCCCCTCTGATGCACCGAGCCCATCGACTCTCTCCCGTGTCATCCTTCTCGCTAGCTGCGTTTTTCGATCGACTTCTTATACTCCTAAGTTCCTACACACTTAGACACATGGTATCAACACACACAAGACCTAACTTAACTCGGTTGACCACAATGAAACTACCTCGAGGTACTTACAAACTCTAGGGATAACATCCTTTATAACCTTAGCTTGACTCTTAGACTTAGGATTAGTCTCATAGCCATATGAAAATCTCTATGGTATGAGGACATATTGTCCTTGGACTTACGTTTGTATCGCAAACCTTTCTTGTCCTTAGATGACTCTTGTCTATCTAAGTCTAGATTTTCCTTCTTGGACCCTTTAACATTGTTGGTCATTTTCTTTAGAATCTTTTTAAATTTATAACTCTTGATCTCAAAACTTGATTTTCAACCCTTAAATCCTCAAATTTTAATTTTTTTATTATTGCCTTGAATATTTTTCTTTTTTGACATATATTTAAATTGTTTTGAATTTTTGCCTAAATCATTTTTTACATTCTTATTCTTAGATAACGTTGTTCTAGCATAATATGTTTTATAATTTTTCTTAGAATTATCATGCTTCTTATTTTCATGATAACAAGCTTTAAAATTATAAAATTTAAATCTAGCATGCTTTTATCATGACATAAAGAAGTATTATTAACTAATGGTATACCTTACCTTTGTTCTTAAAAGCTCCCCATTGATTTGAGTTTCCTCCTTTATTCTTAATTGGTGGCAAAAGGCGAATACGCTCGCCCCCAGCGCTCCTGCCAATCCATCCTAGGGCCAACACGGAGGAGGAAAATCACGGGCGGCTACTAGCCTTTGGAATAATAACTAGCACATAAGGGAGGCATTTATCTCGGCTTTGCCGAGATTCGAACCCCATATCTCATATGGCAACCTCATGTGCTAGCCACTAGACCCATCCAAGGGGACCTCCTTTATTCTTAATTGAAATCATTCTCGTTGGATATTGATTCCAATGATGTCCCTTTTGATTGCAAGAGAAGTACACAATATGCTCCTTACCCTTTCATATCATGAGACTAATCTCTTTTGACTTCTCCTTCATCATAGGTACCATTTTACCCTTCTTCTTCATTAATCTTAGACACTTACTCTTATAATACTCATTCTCTCTATACTCAAAACATATGATATGATTTTAATTTTTACAAATAGAAATAGTTATACCTTCATGATTTATAGAGGTGACACATGCTCCTTCATTGATTTTGAATATAGACACTTCTTCTTGTTCCAGTGTTAATGAACTATGTTTCCCCTCATGGATGCCTCTTTGATTTCATCCTCAGATGTTGAGTATCTTTCAATCTCCAAAACCTCTTGTTCTTGATCCAATGAGTTTTTCTCTTTGAATTTAACTTCATTGTGCATTGAGGTAGGATGTTTATGAAGCTTTGTCAACTTGTTCCATAACTCCTTGGCATCTTGATATTCTCTTATCTTGTACAAGCGATTATTAGGAAATAAATCAACCAACAATTTGGTTACTGATGTGCACATTTCATTTAGGGTTTTATTATAGTTTGATGTACATCCTATCCCATTTTATATGCATATATTTCATATTTTCATTTCTTTGTACTTCATTTTGATACTTTCCTAGTTTGGAGAACTGTTCTTTCCTTGTTTTTATTATAGGACATATTTTCAAAGTAAAAATAGAGCATAAATCCCTTAAAACATGAAGTTAGAGCAAAGATCATGCTCTGGCCATGTCCCTTGACATAGGCGTGCTCCTATGGCCATGAAAGACGAAGAATGAAACAGAAAGACTTAACATTGACTAGTTATGCCTCATCATCGAGCCAACACATGAAGCATTCAGGAAGAAAAAGAGATTCAAAAGATCATTAAAATAAAGTTTTAATCGAGGAACACACTCCAGTTGTGTCCCATGACATTAATATGTTCATACGAAAGAAATCAGGCTCAAAACAGTGCTAAAATGGAGCCAACAACTTCCAGCACGGCTTTGTCATGCTAGAGGGCATGATCGTGACAATTTTGGCAATTTTCCAGAGTTGACCATGGTCGACCATGCCATCTTGCCATAGCCGTGTTGAATTCTGATGTGAACCAAAAGTAAAATAGTTATAACTTTTAGTTCGATTGGAATTATGGGTCATGCTACTTATCAGAAGTTATATAATTCAAGATCTATAACTTTGCTTCTGGGTCTAATATGAGAAATCTGGGTTTAAGAGTAAAAAAATCCATTTTGGTGGAGCCCAACAAATTTCCAGATCTAGACAACTTGGGAGAGATATAAAAGAGTGAAGGAAACCTTTCTTAGGATCATCTTCGACTAGGGGACTCCGCCCCCTTCCTTGGGAGAGGATTTTTTTCCTCTAGGGGAAACCTTAGTGTTGGTGCAATTTCCAGTAGGTCAAGGTTGACCTTGACCAAGCGTAAACCTTGGTCATGGTTTCGATGTTTGACAATACAGAAAGACATGTAGACATGGACAATGCAGGTGCAGTTGTCCATGCGGAGAGATACTGATCAGGGTCTGATCAGGTTGAATGAAGAAGAGTCAAGTAGGTCAAGGTTGACCGGATACTTGACTGGGAAGTCCTAACTGAGATGTTAGGCAGTTCGGAAAGTCCTGGTGAGTGAAGCCAGGCAGTCAGAAAATCCTAGTGAGTGAAGCTAAGTGAAAGTGGAAGTCCTGGTGAGTGAAGCCAGGCAGAGGGAAAGTCCTGGTGAGTGAAGCCAGGCAGTGGGAAAGTCCTGGTGAGTGAAGCCAGGCAGTTGGAAAAGTCCTGGTGAGTGAAGCCAGGCAGTTCAGAAAGTCTTAGTGAGTCAAGCTAGGCAGTTTGGAAGTCCTGGTGAGTGAAGCCAAGCAAGGGAAATCCAGATGGGTCAAGGTTGACCAGACATCTGGTGAAAAGTCCAAGCAGGAAGCTTGGCACGGGAAAAGTCCAAGTATGGAGACTTGGCACGGAGAAGACCAAGTTGGAGACTTGGCACGGAAAGTCGGAGAGGGCTCGGTAGCTCGTTCTCCGGACTGTGGTCGAAGAGGGCTCGGTAGCTCGTTCTCTGGACCGGACGAAGTCGGAGAGGGCTCGGTAGCTCGTTCTCAGGACCAAGTAGGGTTTAGGGCTGGGAGCTCTAAACCTGGATCGGTCTGGTGACCGATCCAGTGATACGCTGAGTTATCTGATCGGTCTGGTGACCGATCAGTGATCGATCAGTAGCATACAGTGAAGTTCCTGATCGGTCTGCAGACCGATTAGGAGACGATCAGAAGGAGATCACCTTCGGGAGGGAAAGGTCATGATCGGTCATGGGACCGATCAGGGAAGGACCTATTCGGTCCACATGACCGATCAGGGAAGGGCCTGATCGGTCTTGTGACCGATCATGACCCTTGTGGACCGATCAGGATGAATCCTGATCGGTCCACGTCCTAGCCGTTGCGTAGCAACGGCTAGTTTCTTCTGTGTCTTGTTCGCAGGTTATAAAAGGGGTTGAGGAGCTACTGTTCAAGAGGTTACTTCTTCCTTGTTGCTTCTGCTTCTTGCTGCACTTGAGCTTTGCTGAGCTCTCTGCTTCGTGAAGCTTCGTGTGAGCTTTCCCGGCTGGTCAGCTGCTGCTGTTCTTCCGTGAAGTTGCTGCTTCGTCAACGGAAACCAGTCGAAGGCAAGCAAGGTGTTTTACATTCATATTGTTTGTATTTCTTGCTGTATTTCTATCTTGTTGTTGCAAGTTATTGTGGCGAGGTTTCTCCACCCAGAAGGAGTTGTTATTAGCCGGTTTTCCGGGGTCTCATCCACCGACGGATTGATAGACTTCGTCCACCTTACGGACACGCCGAGGAGTAGGAGTATCATCTCCGAACCTCGTTACATCGACGAGTTTGAGGTTTGCTATTCTCCGTTGTCGTTTCTTTTGTTTATTTCCGCTGCGCTAACCTTGATTTGTAGAAAGAAACAAACGATTTGGGTCGGCTATTCACACCCCCCCTCTCTAGCCGCGATCATCGATCCTAACAAGTGGTATCAGAGCGAGGTCGCTCTTCGCCGGATTAACACCCGAGGGAGCACAAGCTAGAGATGGATCAACTCGGAGAAGACATCACCATTCCACCCTTCTACGATCGCGACGACTTCGCGTTTTGGAAGGTAAGAATGAAATATTTTCTTATGACTAATCTTGAGAATTGGAGTTGTGTCCAATTAGGTTTCAAGTCTCCGACGGACAAGAAAGGAGAAACCCTAGAGAAGAAGGAGTGGACCAAGGAACAAGTCCACCAATCCCTAGTCAACGATGAGGTATTGAAGATTTTTGAATTTTCTTTACCTAATGACATTCTATGTAAGATAGGTGGATACAACAATGCCAAGGAGTTATGGAATAACTTGGCTAAGTTCCATGAGGGGAACTCCACTTCAAGCCATGAAGAGGAGTCAAGTGAGCCAAGGAGCTCATTTCATGGAGGAATGGATTTAGAAGTTGAGGGTCACTCAACATCTAAAGAAGACGAGGAGAAGAGTTCTTCTTCAAGTTCGGAGCAAGAAGAAGAAGCGTCTACCTCCGGAAGGGATGAAGAAGAGAGCTCTCATCCACTCTCAAACCTAGGTAACTCAAGCATTTTAATTTCAAATAAATTACACATAATGTGCTTTGAGTGTAGGGAATTTAGACACTACAAGAGTAAATGTCCAAAGAGGGTTAGGAAGACTCCACCGGCGCCAAAGATCAAGGAAGCCGGAGTCCCAATATGCAAGAGCAAGGAGCACGTGGTGTGCTTCCAATGCAAGCGAAGGGGACATTATCGGAGCCAATGTCCGAGGGGGAGGCAACCTCACAAGGACAAGAAACCAAGCACATCGATAGGGGGAGCTAAGGCAAACCCTAAGGTAATCTCTAAGGCACATTATTGCAATACTAGTAAGATGCATGCTAGTAGTTTGATTGCAATTGACAATAATGATAAGCATGATAATTATAGAAATCGATACACATGCTTAGGTGCCAAACATGTGAGCCTAGATAAGGATAACACTAGGAAAGCCAACCCTAGGATCAACTCATCTAAGGTTAAGGATAACCTAGGTAGAAATCCCAAATCAACTAGACACATGCCTAGGAATACCTCAAAGAAAAATGATAAATTAAAGCTTGAGGTATTAGAGAAAGAAAATCAAGTCTTGAGGTCAAGACTTAACTCTCTAGAAAAGACTCTTGAGGACTTGACTCTAGGGTCTAGGGGGCAAAAACCCAAGTCCAAGGATAAGAAAGGTTTGGGTCACAAACCTAAGTCCCAAGTGGTCAAGCCCACTTATCATAATGTTCCATTCGATTATGGAACAAGACCTAGGGTTAGGAAGACCATCACCAAGGTCACAAGGGGAGTCACCCCTAGAGTTGATCTTGATGAGTTCCTGATGTGCGTTGATTATATACTCTTTTATGCATGTTTTTACGCACATTTACATACTTTGAGCATGCTTGATCTATGCATTTTTATACTTCCAGCTTTCCTTTTAGCATATTTACTCTTTTGGTTCGGAGATCTGCTTTTTGTGCATTTTCTGTACACAGGAGTCGATTTGGTGAAGAATCTACATCTTTGGGCATGCATTGGAGGAAACGAAGGGAGAAAGCACCGGGCCGTGTACCTCACACGGCCATGCACTGGGATGGAGCTCGGGCCGTGTGGAGTTTGGCACCAACAGAAGAGGAAGATGACATGGCCGTGTGAACCTCGCACGACCGTGTCAAGATTTGAAGCCAACCAGAGCAGAAGCCTTACATGGCCGTGTGGATCTACACGGCCGTGTGAGACTTCCAGGGACCAAGCAGGCTGCGGCCGTGTGCACCACACGGCCGTGTATCATTTCCAGAGAAGGAATTGGTCATGGCCGTGTGAGTCTCACACGGCAGTGTCACGGGGCCGTGTGAGATTCTCACACGGCCGTGTCACGGGGCCGTGTGCCGCCCGATTCCCTCCTCTATTTAAACCCTTCTTCATGAATTGAAAGGGGATCTCTCCCCCTTTGGGAGAAAGCAAGATTTGGTGGTTTCCTCCCATTCTTGGGAGGATTTCTGGGCAATTCTAAGGGAGATCTCGACGATTTCGACTCCGGAGCGTGGATTGGATCCGAAGACGAAGCTTCTTTGTAGATAAGTTTTCTCTTTCCCCTCTTCTTGTTTTCTTGGATTGGGGATTCAAGGAATGCTTGTAATCTCTATTCTTTCGGGTTTTCTTCCTCGATTCATGGAGTAGATCTTGTATTCTAGGATTAAGGGAGTATTTGTATGATGGATTGATGTAATCTCTTATGGATTTTCCATTTTCTTGCTTCAATGACATTATCTTGCTTGTATCAATTAGATCTTGAATGATTGATGGTGGTTTGTGCTTAATTCTCATTCTTGATTGATTGTTTGGATTTCTTATGGACTTGGTAAGGATAAACTCTCACTCGATCATCCGAGGGATCCACGTGACAGGTGCAAGCCCGTGTAAGGACGTTTGAGAGATAATCTTGAAGAGGAAATAGGAATATTCAAGAGAGTAGGATGGATTCTATGATTAGATTCTTGTATCTTTATAGATTAATAAGTTGTGGGCTTCTATGTTGATATCCGAGGAAGGCATAGTAATAGGTGCGCTTCTGTGTAAGGACAACGTAGGTTCATGTCTAATTAATCCTATTTAGATACATTTCTCAGTCCTTAGCCGGTTGTCTATTGCAAGAGGGAACCAGCAACTTTCTACATGTTTGGAAATTGAGGAATAAGAATTGGTGAACCATTTACATTCAAGAAATCTTACAAAGAAACCGAAACTCCTAGAATCTCCCTTTATCATAACCCAAAACACTAAACTCTTGTTTGTTGATCTCTAATATTAGATTTGTTTACCTTTACTTTGCTTTTGAAACGATTGGATAGTTGTTTAGCTAATTCGCATTGAGACATTTCTAGTGCTTATTCCAGTCCCTGTGGATACGATAATCTTTTATATTACTTGCGACATTTCCGTACACTTGCGGAGCGTAACAGTCCCAAATGACCAAGGCTTTAAAGCCTAGGAGGGTCATTAGAAGGGTTGCTAGGGAAGTCATCCCTAGTGAATATTTAGTGAACCCAATGAGCTCCAATAGGTATTGGGTTCCTAGGAGCGTGATTTCATCACGCTAGATGGGTTAGGGTGTGCCAACCTTACTTGAATAGGTAGTTAACCTAATCATGGAAAAAGGTGGCACTTTAGGAATTTTCAAGGTGCAATCAAGCCTTGAAAATGAAATTGAAAATTATTCCTAAGGTGATTAGGATGTGCCAATCACATTTGAGGAGTTCTCTTAGGTCAATTTAATTGGCACATAGTGATATAAACATCCTTGGTATGTGATTTTAGGTCTATTACACTTAGGAATATAGAATTTATGGCAAAATGATCAAAATTATCAAAAATGGCAACTAAGGCTAGAATTAGGTATTTTCTATACCTTGACATGTTATTTGCCATATATTGCTTGTCATATGTCATGTCATGACATCATATTTAATTCATGATCATTTAAAATGTCATGATAATGCTTAGGTTAGTTAAATGTCATGCTTTATTTAAGTTTCATACTTTATGCCATGACATCATGACATTGGCACATGTTTCCATTTATGATACAATTATATGCCATGTCATCACCTTGTGCATTAATGATCAATTAACTTGATTTAAGGATAAGAAACACAATTTGATATGGAGATCAAATTGTTGTTTAGAAAAATGCATGAGAACTTAGATTAAGCTAACCTAAACTCATATCTCACATCAAAATTGACTTGAATGTGTTTGATACACCTTAGATGAGTGTGAGATATTAGGATTATGAGTTAGGATCAAGGTGCATGGTTCTTGTACCTAGATGAGCCTAATTCGAAATTGGGGATCATAGGGAAAGCTTGTGTACAAGTCATGTACATTTAGCCCTAAGATTGTGGTCCCAAATTAAAGGGTTTAAAATCATTTTAAAATTGATTTGAAAAACCTTGATGAAGCTTTTCTAGTGATAGCATTCATCATTGAGCAAGTTGATACAAAGTTGAGTTAAACTTGAACTATCTCAAAGTTTTTCGAACTTTGTATCAAGTTTTGAAAATGGAAGTTATTTTCATAGAAAACTATTTTTCCATGATAGTATATGTTATGAGGAATGTATCCTCAAAATTTCATAATTTTTGAAATTTTCTGTGATTTTCTAGAGGTTTCTGAATTTCGGGAGAAGAAAAATTCAGAAATCAGAATCAAGGTTGTGGACCGATCAGGAGGTTCCCTGATCGGTCCAAGTCTGTGTGGATCGGTCACTGTGACCGATCCAGGGAAGGTCTGATCGGTCAGGTGACCGATCAGCGCGTGCCAACCTGTTGAATTTCGACTGTTTTCCTGAAATTGCAGCTCGGGAGGTGGTGTTTTCGAGCTCTAAAGGTTTGGAACTCTCCAAGACATTGTTGGTGCAATGGTCAAGGGGGAGTTGACCTTTAGGGGGAGTTTTACCTATTAGTCAAGGAGGAGTTGACTTTTAGGGGGAGTTTTTACTCCTAAGAGTGATATGGGATTATCACTAATTGTTGAATTTAGTATCAAGGGGGAAATTAAGGGTTTCAATGAAAGGTATGAGACTTTCATTAGGAAGAAACTCTTGACCTTGATTCTCTCCTTTTGATGTGTGTCAAAAAGGGGAAGAATGTCTAGAGAATGTTCAAGGAAGAACATTGGAGTTAGTGGGAGAGTTTGTTGATCACGACGAGTGAAGTTGTGAACAACGATAACTTACTCTTCAGGGGGAGAGTTTGTTGATGTGTGTCAATAGGGGAAGAATGAAGGGTTTAAGTTAGGCCTTCATTATCTAAGAAGGAGGTTGCCTTCTTAGAAGGAGAATGTAAGGTTGTAACTTATGTTTCATTACCTAGTGGCATGAAGAAAGTTGAGGCTATTGGATTAGCCTAACTTAAAGGTATTGTCAAACATAAAAAAGGGGGAGATTGTTGGTGCAATTTCCAGTAGGTCAAGGTTGACCTTGACCAAGCGTAAACCTTGGTCATGGTTTCGATGTTTGACAATACAGAAAGACATGTAGACATGGACAATGCAGGTGCAGTTGTCCATGCGGAGAGATACTGATCAGGGTCTGATCAGGTTGAATGAAGAAGAGCCAAGTAGGTCAAGGTTGATCGGATACTTGACTGGGAAGTCCTAACTGGGATGTTAGGCAGTTCGGAAAGTCCTGGTGAGTGAAGCCAGGCAGTCAGAAAATCCTAGTGAGTGAAGCTAGGTGAAAGTGGAAGTCCTAGTGACTGAAGCCAGGCAGAGGGAAAGTCTTGGTGAGTGAAGCCAGACAGTTGGAAAAGTCCTGGTGAGTGAAGCCAGGCAGTTCGGAAAGTCCTAGTGAGTGAAGCTAGGCAGTTTGGAAGTCCTGGTGAGTGAAGCCAGGCAAGGGAAATCCAGATGGGTCAAGGTTGACCAGACATCTGGTGAAAAGTCCAAGCAGGAAGCTTGGCACGGGAAAAGTCCAAGTATGGAGACTTGGCACGGAGAAGACCAAGTTGGAGACTTGGCACGGAAAGTCGGAGAGAGCTCGGTAGCTCGTTCTCCGGACTGTGGTCGGAGAGGGCTCGGTAGCTCGTTCTCTGGACCGGACGAAGTCGGAGAGGGCTCGGTAGCTCGTTCTCATGACCAAGTAGGGTTTAGGGCTGGGAGCTCTAAACCTGGATCGGTCTGGTGACCGATCCAGTGATACGCTGAGTTATCTGATCGGTCTGGTGACCGATCAGTGATCGATCAGTAGCATACAGTGAAGTTCCTGATCGGTCTGCAGACCGATCAGGAGACGATCAGAAGGAGATCACCTTCGGGAGGGAAAGGTCCTGATCGGTCATGGGACCGATCAGGGAAGGACCTGATCGGTCCACATGACCGATCAGGGAAGGGCCTGATCGGTCTTGTGACCGATCAGGATGAAGCCTGATCGGTCCACGTCCTAGCCGTTGCGTAGCAACGGCTAGTTTCTTCTGTGTCTTGTTCGCAGGTTATAAAAGGGGTTGAGGAGCTACTGTTCAAGAGGTTACTTCTTCCTTGTTGCTTCTGCTTCTTGCTGCACTTGAGCTTTGCTGAGCTCTCTGCTTCGTGAAGCTTCGTGTGAGCTTCCCCGGCTGGTCAGTTGCTGCTGTTCTTCCATGAAGTTGCTGCTTCGTCAACGGAAACCAGTCGAAGGCAAGCAAGGTGTTTTACATTCATATTGTTTGTATTTCTTGCTGTATTTCTATCTTGTTGTTGCAAGTTATTGTGGCGAGGTTTCTCCATCCAGAAGGAGTTGTTATTAGCCGGTTTTCCGGGGTCTCATCCACCGACGGATTGATAGACTTCGTCCACCTTACGGACACGCCGAGGAGTAGGAGTATCATCTCCGAACCTCGTTACATCGACGAGTTTGAGGTTTGCTATTCTCCGTTGTCGTTTCTTTTGTTTATTTCCGCTGCGCTAACCTTGATTTGTAGAAAGAATTTACGATTTGGGTCGGCTATTCACACCCCCCTCTCTTGCCGCGATCATCGATCCTAACACTTAGAACAACCATCTTCATCCATCTCGACAATCTGTCCACCTCCAGAGCAAGGATTTCATCCTAAAAAACCGGCAACACATTGATAAACATTCTCTTCTCTATATCTTGTGTATTGAGTTGTAGATTGCTATTTTCTTTGTCTCTTGATTGTATTTTTGTCTCCATGGAATAGATCTCCAGATTCTAGGAGTAGGGAGTAACTATGATGTGATTATTGATGCATGAACTATGTATTTAGTCATTTTCATGTTCTATGATATGTTTGTTTGTGATTCGGGCCTACTATGTACATACAATTTTGATGTCAAAAATAGAAGATTCATATCCCATGAGGTACGGGGATAAATCGAAATGGAAACTCAATCTTTCAACCCATAGAAGCTCGAGACGTGGAGAGTCACCTACGAAAGTAGATCGGTATACCACAAGGACCAATAGACTATCATAGATCTTAATAGATTAGTTCCAATTTGTCACCATATAGTATGAGAAGGTAACTCGGGGGTTGTGAGATCATATGACAGGGATCTCCATAAGAAATAAATCCCTTAGCTTTGTCACTATGAAAGTAGATGATCAATTGGAATGAATATGCTGGTGTACTTCCAAAAGTTCACATCGGATACTGTAGGATAGTCTATCTACATAAATAACCATTGAGATAAAAAACCAAAAATAGATTAGATGTTTACAGACATCATAGTGAAATCGAAGTCTTAGAATCGTTCCCCCTAATTCTAACTTCTCCCTTCGACCACTTGCCTTCCCTTGACCACCTCTACTTTAAGCTTCTCTCAAACCTTTCCCTCTTGCTCTCTCAACTCTCTCTCTTTCTCAATCTCTTATTCTCGTGACCACACATAACTTTCGACTGTCTAGATAACTTACTTTATGACTTCAACTAGTGCTTAATCAACAGTCTCTGTGGATCGATATTTATATTACTTGATGACAAAATCGTGCACTTGCGATTTACCACATCATTTATCTAATCATTTGTCTCGGATCTCTTGACTTACTTTTCGATCCATTTATTCTTCCATAGAGGTTCTCCCTTTTTATCTTTGGGAGCTTCAAATCATTCCATGAGAGCAAACTATTGCTTTATGTCCATCATTAAGAAATTTTCTATTCTTGACTTCCAAAGATCGAAGCCTCCTAATACGAAGGGTAGAGGTGTCTGGATGTCATATTTGAACACATCTCGGGAATCCATTTTGAAGTTGAATTATTTTGATGATTAAGTCCTTAACTTGTTGAAATTTAGGGCTCCTATTCTTCATCCTCTAGCTCTTTGCTCTTTCTGCGACTAGTTCGATGAAGAGAGCTCGCTCTGATGTTACTTGTTAGGACTAAAAGAATTCATATATCTTTATAATGGTATGATATTATTCATTTTGAGTCTAACCTCTCATGATTTTATTTTGAACTCTATCTAAAAGGCCACCTACTAATGGAGATATCTTCATTCTTTTAAGTTCATGATTTTTTTTCATGACTTTTTAATGTATGACTTTGATTGTATTCCAACAATCATCCCCTCAAGCAAAGGATCATCATTACTCTCATAGTTCTAGTCTCTCCGTAAGTATTTGGTTACTCTTGACCTACTCCGGGTCACCTTGCAAGCATTCAGTCACTCTTGACCTACTTTAGGCTTCCTCGTAAGCATCCAGTCACTCTTGACCTGCTCCGGACCTCCTCTCAATTCCGTTCATGGCCACCCCATAAAGCATCGGCCTGAACCATAACTCTGATATCACTTGTTAGAACATATATGAGCTAGAGGGGGAGGGGGAGGTTAAATAGCTCACTTCGCTTCTTTGAATTTGAATGACAGTGAAAGACCTAAAGAAAAACTCTCAATGGCTAATACCTTTGATTTTACTTGGTATCCACCTTTTTGAGGTGACTAATCTAAGGGTTCACTCCTCACTCATAATTTCACTATGAAAACCTCCTTGCAGGAGGCGGAGAAGCCTAGTATAAATCTGGAACACGAGAAATACAACAAGAAAATGAAAGCAAATACAATTAATACAAACAACTTTATATGAATCTTGTTTTAAATGCTTTCTTATTGCTTGAAAATACTTCTTGATCAATTGGAAATGTAGTAGAACTTCGCTTCTAACTTCTCAAGAACTGGTTATGAAGAAACTCCAAGAAACTCCCTTTTTAGGGTTGCCTTCGGACTGGAAAACGCCTCTCAATCGATTGGCCTTACCTCAAATCGATTGTCAAATCAGATCGACAATTTAAAACATACGTACCAACCCTTTTTTTCCCATCCAATCAATTGGTGAGTCATACCAATCGATTGACATCTTCCAATCTATTAAGCTAATTGATCTTGAAGCTTTTTATTCTCTCACGAAGAGCTTCCAATTGATTACCTCAATCAAATGATGAGGTATAAATCAATTATCCTAATCGATTCTATTGTCTTTTGTGCTCATGTGAAAAAATCAATCAATCGACTACCTTAATTGATTGACACCTCTAAATCGATTAGGTTAATCGATTCAGAAACCTACTGTGCTTTACGAAAAACTCAACTAATCAATTGCCCTAATCGATTATGAATGCCAGAATCGATTAACCTAATTGATTCTGACTCTTTCTATTTTTCATGAATTGAACTCCCAATCAATTGGTGGTGGCATTACTCAATCGACTATGTTAATCGATTAGAGCACCAAAACTCGAAGCTTTGGGTCTAGGGCTTGCCAATCGATTAGTGAAACTCATCATTCGATTTGTAACCTAACTTCAGCCTTTTCAAGGTTGAATATACATTTTGCCTAGTATTAGTTGACCTCAACCTATCGAGACTTGTCAAGTGTTCAGCTAACTTTTAACCTAGTTAACTTTCTCAACAAGTGTTCAGTCCTCTTTGACCCACTTGGACTTTTTCTTCACTAAGTATTCAGTTCTCCTTGACCTACTTGGATTTTCCGTTACCATCCTTCCCGTTGGCCTTTCCATCACTAAGTGTCCGGTTCTCCATGATCCACTTAGATTTTTTTTTGTCAACTTTTCCGTTGGACTTCCTTTGCCTAACTTACAGTTAAGATTAGTCACTCGGTAAACTTCTCACCCTTGCCTAACATCTAGTTATGACTTCTATTGCCTAACTCTCAGTTAGGACTTTTTGTTATCCAACCTCCAATTATAACTTTTCGAGTTAAGCATCCGGTCATTTCTTGACCTATTTACTTCTCACTCACATATTATCAAAAATTGAAACTCAAGTTCAAGTCAATTCGAGTTTAATCAACTTGGTCAACTTTAACTTAAGGATGATTGTACTAACAACTTCTCTATTTTCAATGTTTAATAATATATTTAAATTAGGTAATTCCATTAACTTAACTTCCATCTTCATCCTATGTCAAAACATGAATGAGATGATCTTAAATTAAACCCTACCTACACAGTTAAATAATTTTAAATGTTAAAGTTTCAATCAAAACTCTACCATGTTTCATTCAGATTTCAATCAACTAAATTATTCTTTCGGTTGTCTCATGATTAAATTAGTCGACTATATTTTCGTAATTTTCAATAACTATATATATTTTCTTAAAAATCATAAGTCAGGAAAAAAAATGAGGCCAATTCGCCCGCCAGTATTCCTTGTAGTTATCAATTTTGTCGTACCTATGTATTCAGTTATGGCGTTAGCAATCAGGCCGCTTAGCTCCACTTCTGCTTTGGGTTTATGATTAAAAGATTCCCCTTTTTTTTTTTTATTAAAACGTGGTCCCCCCTCCTAACCGATGAGTCTTAATATTTCACGTACGACTCAGATCAGCTCAGCTCTGTCCTCGGAAAACCCAACCTTTCTCCGCCACCCATCTCGTTACCCTCCCCAGAGATAGCTGGGCCCCACTGAGCGTAATACGTGTTTAACTCGAGCCCCGTACACTTAAACCTTTGTTATACGTCACCTCTCTCTCCCCCTATATATCTCATCGACCCGTGCTGCGGGCCGCGTCGGTCTAAGAGTCGCCATAAAAATTAAATAAGGGCGATTCAAAATTTGTGAGGCTGAGGTGCTCGATGGATGGGCCATGGCGGAGGAGGAGAAGGAGAAAAGAAAGCGCAATTAAAGCTGGGAATATGTGGTTCAGTTCTCAGGTTGGAGCAGCGGCAGCAGACCCTTATCCCCCTCCGTTTGCTTCATTCTTGGAACGACAAGGACCAAGTAAAAAACGGAGGAGGAGGAGGAGGAGGAGGAGGAGGAGGAGAGAAAGGAGTAAAGTAATGCGTGGTTTGGAGGATGCGGCTGGTCCCCGCGGCGAGGTCGAGGACGAGGATGAACCGGCTGCGACGGCGGAGGATGAGGTCAGCCTGCGGCAATGGGTGGACCAGCCCAGCCGGGCAGTGGATCTGCTCCAGTGCCTCCACATCTTCCGGCAGATCGTCGACGCCGTCAACGCTGCCCACGCCCAGGGCGTGGTTGTCGGCGGCGTACGCCCCTCCTGCTTCGTCATGTCTTCCCTGGATCGCGTTTCCTTCATCGAGTCCGCCTCCTGTTCCGAATCCTCAGAGGACGACGATTTGACGTCGGGCCGCTCAAGGCTTGGCGGTGGTTCCTCCCGGATGGTGGCCTCCGAGGAGCCGAGTGGCGGGGTCGAGGACGAGAAGGCGGCGTTCCCGATGAAGAAAGTGCTGCAGATGGAGGCCGCGTGGTACACGAGCCCGGAGGAAGATGCTGGGAAGCCAGCTACATTTGCATCGGATGTTTACCGATTAGGTGTCCTTCTTTTCGAGGTTTGAAGATCTTTCAACTCTTTCTTCGTGCCTTTTTCTTGATTTGGTTTTTGGTTGGGCAGCTAATTGAGATGGGATTTTCTTGTCTAGCTGTTCTACTCGTTCGAGTCGCTAGAGGAGAAGTTTATATCGATGGCCAACTTGAGACACCGTGTTCTGCCGCCACAGCTTCTGCTCAAATGGCCCAAGGAAGCCTCCTGCTGCCTTTGGCTGTTGCATCCTCACCAGGATACCCGGCCTAAGATGAGGTGAGTTTCTAGATCTTTTGGAACCTCTGCTGCAACTACTGTTTTATTTCATTCTTTAATCTGTTTCATTATTGATATTGATGGAATTACACGAATTGTTCTTTATGCATGAATTTCTCAAAGTCTCGGAACAATGCAAAATCAGATCGCATATATCATTGATGTACAACAATTTAACGGAGAATGACTGCGAAATCTAACCTGAATTCAGAGTCATTATTATCGAACTGTTATTGTTGTTCAACAGTATGAAGATCAAAGACACAAATCTTATGGCAGGTTGATCTTCCAAATGAAACAAGGAGACACCAGCCATTTTCTTCTATCGTATGGAATGAAAAGAAGTCTCGACACCTTACCCTTTAGGGGTCCCAACCCTTTATATACTTTAGGCCATTTATGTTATCAGCCCATCAGAGATAAGATATAAGACAAACCGGGTAACATGCCTCTACACACAAGGTTCATATCAATTAATTTAGCCCATGATTAATATATTAATCAGATCATGTATTGGGTTTAAGTCTTAATGACAAATCCATATGTTATGAATTTAACATGTAAGCTCATATATGGAGAAATAAATTCCAACAATTTTCCACTTGGGTTACATGTGATTCTACACATAACAAACCGTCAAATATCTTTAGTTGAGCTCAACAATGCCACTGGATGGTAGAAATACCCATTAGAACAATCTGGTCAATTAATCTCATTAGTATATGATTCAAATAGTCATTGTTATCATATCTGTAACAAGGCCAATCAATAATTACAATACCAATGCTACTAATTACATAAATATGATATGAGCATATAGTATGAAAATTATATGAAATATGATATGCACCTATTTTCAACTGGTCCTTTTATGACCCAAAAGGGTTCAAAATCATAATTACAAGCACCATATAACAACTATAGTAAATCATGATTTCTTTGTTGAAACAAAATAAGCATAAAATAATAAATAAAAGCTCCCACTAAATGGGTACTTCATTCAAAAGAAGAACCCCATACGATCCATGACAGACATCTCTATGATTTACTCTCGTATGTTACCCTTTCTTACATACCACATCGAGACAAGCTTTGTAAGAATAGTAGTTGTCTCGAGCTTTTCATTTGCAGTGAATTGTTCTGCTATCTCTTTGAGGAAAGACTTGTCATCCTTCCCCTCAAGAATTAAGCCCCTGATGGATTTCAGAACAGACAACTTTATGATCATTGGACTCATAAGGTTGAATTAGTCTCATTTCTCAAATGTACCATTTTGATCAACGGTACTTTAGTACTTTCACTAGTCAAAGGTGTGGGACGATCCTGCTTGAACGCATTGTCTCAATCCATGCATCCTAACACAATTATTATGTGTTCTTTCAATTTCATGAAATTAGTACCGTTAAGTACAGGGATGTTGTTAATGTTGGTAGATATAAAGTGTGCTATCGAATAAAAAGAATAAAACTCACGTTACAAACTAAATATGCGTATATTTAAGCAAGTAAATGCCAACACTTTGGTGATTATATTAGTTCAATTCAGCAACATTTGTGTAAATGAATAGAACACAGGAAATAAACCAAACTTCCGAAGTTGACTATCCTTGTCTAGCAATCGAGGTATAATTAATAGTTGATTGCATCTTGAACAATAGTTGACTATTTGACTTACTGTGCTCGAGTCAGCCAATCAAGCGAGCCAATTGATTGCTCAACTTACTGGGCACAATCAGCGCACAACAGTCGAGTGTGTTAGTTGACTAGCAAACCTACTGTGCCTTACCTGTGCACATCAGTCGAATTTGCCAGTCGATTGTAAACATTGTTGTTTGTTTTATGGCAGATCGAATCAATCGGTTATGGAAAAAATAAACGATGGTTACAAAAAATTCGATGCTGTTCTTCTTGGAATCGCAAACGCTTTTAATCCAAAAAACGGAATCTAACACAAAAATCTCATGGAAATTAACATAAACTGTAATAGGCTTCTATTTTTGATTCCTTAATTTAGTTCTAATGCTATAATTATCAATGAAAACCTACGACTCTTATATCAAATGGTGGAATTCACAAATTGTTCTTTATGCATGAATTGCTCAAAGTCTCGGAACAATTTGAAACTGGATCACATATATCATCGATGTACGACAATTTAACGGAGAATGGTTGCAAATCTAATCTGAATTCATTGTCATTGCCATCGAACTGTTGTTGTATAACGATCAACGACAAGAAACCTTGTGCAAAGTTGATCTTCCAAAGGGAACAAGAAGATGACAGTCATTTTCTTCTTTCCGATGGGATCAGAAGAAATCTCGACACCCTACCCTTTGGGGATTCCATCTCTTTATATACTTTAGGTCCATTTATATTATCAACCCATTAGAGATAACACAAACCGAACAACAAGCATCCATACAGAAGGTCCATATCAATTAATTTAGCCCATGATAAATACATTAATCAGATCATTGTATTGGGCTTAAGTCTTAGTGGCAAATCTGTGTTATGAATTTAACGTGTAAGCTCACATATGGAGAAATAAATTCCAACAATCTTTCTTCATCCAAGCATATGTAATCCTAATGTTTAGCTGAGCTTTTGATCTTCCTTTATCCTGATGCTTACCACTTCTATTTGTTTAGTTCTCTTGTGGATGTTAATGAAAAATACCCTTTTTCCTATACGAAATTGTGATTGTTTTATGCTGAGAATTGTTTCTAATGTATTCTTATTTTAAAATAATTATCCACTTTCCAATGCTAGTCTGTAATTTATTGACATTTATTATAATTCTCAATAGAGAGCAATGTTCTGATCATGGAAATTTTACGCTGCATAGAGAAATGAGACACATTTGTACCCCCATTGCTAAGTTTTGTCTAGTGTCGTTGGAGTTCTCTTGCACTACAACTTAGCTAGGGATAGTGGTAGAGTTGGTCTTATATGAGTACAGTATATTCTTATAACAATGGTATAAATGATAAATTAAACATTGGAGTATATTAAAATATCATTGTGAAAAATGCTGACTATTCCAAATTCAATCAAGGAAATACAAGAATTTTGTTCCCCTCCTCACTCATGAATTGGGTTAATTTCACATATTAAGAATTGCATTTGACCAAACCACTTTTCTTTTTAAAATTTTATAGATGTAATATTTAAAAAAGAGTTATAAAAGCACTTAGGATCCTTCATGAATCAAATTTAGGTTGACTCAAAATCACTATTTGCTTTTTTATAGTTTACTCTGATATTTTAATTTTTAGATGTATTACATATCATACTAGATAGATGCATGATTCAACTTGCTAGCTCATTGGTTTGACAAATTATCTAGTCTAGATTGTCAAAATTGGAAAATATAGTCCATTTTAAGGTCGGTGTTTCTAAAAATTGTTAGCTCATAATTTTTTTTACAAATATTTAAAAAAAATTAATTTGTCATTGATCTTGATTTCAACTAACATATTATTTTTATCCATAAATTGTTTCTGTTTAATTAATTTCATCAAAGTGGGGTTGAGTTGCAATTTTTATCATCTTCTATTTATAACATTTATCCATTTTCAATATTTGAGGTCCACCAAAAGATACCACACAGTACAATGCATTGTACAACATTACAACCTAAAGGCAGTTTTCTTGAATGGAAGATATGAAGGGGAGGAGGGAAAGTGACACAAAAAACATAAATGATGGAGCTCATATGTAATTTTTGTGATCTTTTCTCTCCTTTCTACTGATTTTCCAGCCAAATAAACATAGCCTAAGAGATGAACAATTGGTGTTTCTAATTTCTAAGCGGCTAAGAAAGGTTTTGGGCACTGCACTATTGGAGATCTGTTTTTTAAATACCCAGAATGATAATATAATAATAGAAAACTGTTTACTAGTATTTGAAAGATTAGGTTGGATGTGAACAGCATATTGAAACCAGATTTTCTTCAGTAGTCCTAACTTGTTGAATTTGATTTTGTCTTCATTCTACATTTACATGAAAAGCAATTGGCTTTTGTGCTTGAGTTAGTTCATTCTATTTTTTTTTATTAATTAATATTGGCATTGTTAATAACTGAATGAGTTGATGGTGTATAGTACAGTGGAGTATTGGAAAGTGAGTTCCTCAATCAACCAAAGGATAGTTTGGAGGAGCGTGATGCAGCAATTAAGCTGAAAGAAGAGACAGAAGACCAAGAATTATTGCTGGAGTTTCTTTTACATTTGCAGTTAAAAAAGAAGGAAATTGTTGATCAGTTGCATAATACCATCCGTTTTCTTACTGCTGACATAGAAGAAGTCACACACCAAAAATCAATTCTCAGTAAGAAATCATGTTCAAAACTGGACAAGGATGATCGATCATCAAAAGAAAAATTATATGAACCTTTATTGGATTCTGTAAAAGATGAATATTCATTCAACTCGGATGCTAGAAAACGCTTGAGACCTGACCTTCAGAATTCCATCCAAGAGAAGCACTATAATGTTGGTGCTAAAGATCCAAGACCTAAAAAGGTTCAGCAGATTCAGGAAAATCCATTATCAAAGAGCTCCCGATTGATGAAAAACTGTGAAAAGTTGGAGGCTGTCTATGTTTCCAAGAGATGCAGGACAGTGAAACAAGAAAGTCAACCAGGAAACAAATTCATTCACATTATCAGTAGTGGCAAAGGGTCCAGTTTTAGGCCCCCCCATGGAAGTTCAGTTGATGATTGGGACTATGATGTAGAAAATGTTGGTAGAAATGAATGGATTAATCCTTTTCTTAAAGGCATGTGCAAATATCTAGCATTTAGTAGGTTGAAAGTGAGGGCTGATCTTAAACAAGGTGATCTACTGAATCCAAGGAATTTAGTATGTTCAATGGGTTTTGATCGGGATAAAGAATTTTTTGCTACTGCTGGTGTAAATAAGAAAATTAAGATTTTTGAATGCAACACTATTCTGAATGGAGATCGTGATATTCATTATCCTGTAGCAGAAATTATTAATGCCTCAAAGATAAGCTGTATCTGTTGGAACAGTTATATCAAGAGCCATATAGCCTTGAGTGACTTTGAGGGTGTTGTACAGGTACCATATCTTTTGATTGTTAATCTAACAATTCTCTTTTTAAAATTTTCTGAATAAAGATATCAACTGTTAGGCATGGGATGCAACAAGAAACCAAGTTTTTGCAGTAATGAGAGAGCATGAGAAACGAGTATGGTCTGTTGACTTTTCTCTCACAGATCCGACGAAATTGGCTAGCGGTAGTGATGATGGCGCTGTGAAGATATGGAATATCAATCAGGCAATTCTATTTTTGCACTTGGTGTATGTCTGCTTTTGAACTGTGTATACTGCTGTAATCACTCTGGCAAAAATATTATAACAGCTTTGCTTTTAAACACAATAAATAACATCCTTCAAATGATTTGTCTTTCAGGCTGGGAGTGTTTGTACTATCAGAACTAAGGCAAATGTGTGCTCTGTGCAATTTCAACCTGATTCTGCTTATTCACTTGCAATTGGTTCAGCAGATCACAAGATCTACTGTTACGATCTCCGTAATTTAAGAATACCTCGTTGTACTCTGGTTAACCATATGAAAACTGTGAGCTATGTCAAGTACCTGGATTCATTGAGTCTAGTATCTGCATCTACTGATAACTCAATAAAGCTATGGAACTTACCTGCAAGTGCATCAGGAATAATAGAAAGTCCTCTTCAAACTTTCACTGGCCATGCAAACATCAAGGTAAAACATCTATTACAATATTTAAATCTTGTACGAGGGATTTGTTAGGTAGGAATTTTATCCTTATTCATCTTATTTTGGATGTCCTACTAGCATAGCTGTGGCCCTTTGCCATAATCACATTTTCTGGGAACTTTTTGAAACTGAAAGATGGATTTCATGCATCATTGTCTTGTTGAAGTTCCTGAAATACTAATTCAAAGAATCCTTCATTTCAATAAAAGATGACAAAGATTGTTACACAATGATGTAAGAATTTTTTGCCATCTCACAATCAGATTCGTGGATTTTTTTTGTGATTCAGCAGAGTTTATTCATCTCTGTTGTTATTTCATGTTTAATTTTAGCCATCGTTTTTTTGTTGTGTTGAAGCTGATAGTGCCATGAAAACATAATATTATACGATAAATTAGTAAAACCCGTATTTAATATAAATGATAGTGTGAAAATTCAGTTTGTATAACAAAGGCCATACAAATATCTCAAATTTGTGCTGTGCTAAAAGATGGTGTTTTGTCATTGATAGATATAGTTCCCTACAGTTGCTATTTGATCTTCCGTCAATGATTGTTTGCTTCCTCTATTAAAAACTTTCAACCATAAATTCTTATAGGTTCCCGTATTTATTACTCTAATAAATCAAAACATAACTATTAGAATATAATAGTTAATTTGAAAATCAATTACTGCTTCTTATGGGCAAATTCCGGTTGGACAATTGGCATTTCAAAGATTAAATAGTAGTAATGATATCCATTAATTAACAGAAGAATTCCATGCAGATTAGAATCCTTGACTTTGTGTTTGTTTTCTGGATAATGTCTAAAAGTTTGGCTAAAATATAGACTTCCGAATGTTCTTTTCAGTTTAACTTGAGTACATACCTATTCTTCTTACCTTCTATAGTCCCTGATATTAAGTTGTTCAATTTGCTTTCTCCAGAATTTCGTTGGTCTTTCTACCTCAGATGGATATATTGCTACAGGTTCTGAGACAAATGAGGTATGTATAATTCTTATGTTCAAGCCTGAGCTCGAGCATGTTTATTGTTTTTCATCTATGACACAAATATCTTGTTTGGTATGTAACCCGTGTTAGGAAATAGCTACTTTGCATATCCAATACGTTTCAGTGAAATCATCAAGTAATGTGAATATTAAAACACATTAGGTATAAGATTTGTTAATTTCGCTTGACTGATTACAAACATGAATGTGAAAAGAGTATTATTCAATTTGTAAATATTGATATGTTTAGGACACAATAATCAAGAAGATACAAAACTAAGTGGGGTTTTAAGTTGCTCCAAGTTATTGTCCTTGAGATTAGATTATAGACTTTGTATATATATTAATTTACAAGGTACAATTAATAGAAAACATGGCCTCATGAGTGTATACTTTTAATAGAAAACATAATATTGTGTATTTCTTCAAAGGTACAATTAAACAAGGAAAATTTTCTAAATCACGCACTAGAAGTTGGAAATTGACCACCAAGAAAACAGTTTTACGGATAGTCCAATTGACTAATAGACTATTGTTTTCACCTAAATGAATTTATCGATATCCAAATTCAGATATGAGGGCACAGGTTCGTAGAAGTCATAGGAGTGGTTTTAAATTTGAATTTTGATCTATGGAGATCCATTCAGGTAAATTGATTATTTCACCTTAATAAACCTATCTTTCTCAAAATGAAAATTTAAGGGCATGAATAGGTTCCTGAAATCTCGACAGCACATTGATACTCTGCCTTTTGTATTTTGACATGTGGATATCCATTAAGGTGAAATGACTATTTCACATTAGTGGACTTAAAATGCTCAAAATGTATGTTTGAGGGTATGAATGGGTTCTTAGAATATCTAAGAGCATATTTCCATTTTGACTTATGGAATAACACACTAAAGTGAAATAGTCATTTCACATTGATGCGTCCATACTCTCAAAATGCAAGTATGAGAGCACCAACATACTCTTGCAGGACCCCCAGAAAGTCATACATAACAACTAGCATTTGGATCAGTATAAATTTATCAAGGTGAAATATATGAAGTTGAAATGACTATTTTACTTTAATGGACCTTCACTAACACTTGCATTTTGAGTTATGTAGGACTATTATTTCACCTTAATGAACATCCACAGGTTCAAATGTAATTGTGAGACCACAAATATGCTTATAAAGGAACCAATAGCCTATTCATGCCCTTGAACTTTCATTTTAAGCCGTGAATGTCCATTAAGGTGAAATGATCATTTCATCTACATGGATCGAGCCCAGATCTCCTGTCCACAAAAAAAGTAGACTAGGAGATGAACCACTTATAATTACGGTCGGATTATGGCCAGATCCGGTCGTAATTGGTTACGATCCCTCCCTAGGTTCACCATCCTCTTAGGTTATAGTCTGGGTCGAGGCAGGTGGTCGATCCCCGCTCGGCGCCAGGCTGCCTAGCCACTTGCCCACCGCCAGCGACCTCTGACCATCCGTCCTGACCCAAACTATAACCCGAGAGGGCGGTGAACCAAGGAGGGATCGTAATCAATTGCGGCTGGATTGCAGCTACGATCTGACCACAATTATAAGTGATTCATCCCCTAATCTACTTTTTTTAATGGGCCAGAGGATCTGCCCCCTCATGAACCCGGCAAAAAATACAAATTTGCCACATCCAGCATGCTGCTAGAGACAACCAGCAAGGTTCCATGGATTTTTACAAACTCATTCATGCTTCATATTTGAATTTGGACACGTGTAGGTTCATTTATACAAAAATAATTATTTTACGTTATAAAAATTATGCAAGCCTTTCCTAGTCGAGTAAATAATCCATCTGTTGGCTGGATTAGATTTAACTTGCTTGATACAACACGAAGTTCCTTCACAACCAAACTGATTCTATAAATTCTAAATAATGACCAGAGAATTAATAAATAGTAATGCCAAGCTGATTGGTTAATGATGCTTACTAATTTCCTAGCAACATTCATATGCATTTTCTTGTTTTGTATCAGGTTTTCATCTACTACAAATCTTTCCCAATGCCTGTTTTGTCATACAAATTTGGCGTTACCGATCCAATATCTGGCAAGGAGATGGATGACGCATCGCAGTTCATATCTTCTGTATGCTGGCAGGGTGAGACCTCCACGTTGCTCGCAGCAAGTTCCACCGGCAACATTAAGCTCTTGGAGATGGTTTAATCACGACATAATTCCCCTTGTGCGGAAATTTACATGTAGTAGTAACTAGATATAGATTAAAAGAAAATTAGAATATTGTAAATTAAGAAAGAAAAGAAAGGACGGACTAAGAGGGAAATGATTCATGTACATCATTGTTCGAGGTATATAGCTCAATTACACAGTTTTTTTTTCTTTAAAGAATTCAAGTGTTGACTCTTTTTGGGTAGAAGAAATCAAGTTTGTATTTGAGCGGAGCATGTTAAATGCTTTATATCTTTTTTAATCTCAAGTACATTTATCTGACCAATTTGTCTTCTTCTGACAACATTTGTTTGATAATCTCATACTAAGCTTGGAGGTGGCGGCCCTCCCTGGTTCATCCAGTCATTAGACGTGTTGGTTTTATTTGATTTGAAGCTTTAAGTACATGTAATTGAAAAATAAAAGATATCGACGATTTAAAAGAAAAGATCTTAAGCGTAGTCGTCATGAACAACGTTCGAGCATCGTAGAATCGTTTTCTAAGTATTGCGTAAGAGAGAAACGTCTTTGAATTGATGTGCTCAAGGTGTTGGTCGAACTCCTTTTATAACCCGATCCGGGCACCTGGACGGGTCCCCGGGTGCCCCCATAGTGCCGACGTGACGTGTTCTCGTTGAAACTCTATCTTGTGAATTTTATCCATCTCTAAGCGTCCGGACGTCTGGACTGTGACATAAGCTAATGAATCAGCATGCGCCACCTCAACCCATTGCCCGGGTGCTTTATCCACCTGTTCGAGCGCCTAAAACAACTCCGGGTGTTTGGACCCCTTTTTCATCCTTGCTTTCCTATATCATAAGGTTAGGTCGACAAGCAATAATATATAAAGAAGAGTAATATTTGACAGTTTCCGAACTGTCCGGTTCTGACTTTGAGTTTCGCTGAAACTCTAGATTGGACCGATGTCTATTGTTCCCTCAACGGGAAATGCGTCATCACCTACTCCTCTCAGGAGAGTTTACCTTTTACTAAACCGGTCTTCCAAACCGTTTAGACTTTTGCTCAGCATCCGAGACTTCAGGATTTTCACCTATTATTCTCGGATTTCTCGCCTAGTGTTCACGACCTAGTGTCCTCGACCCTAGAATTTTTGCCCGATATCCTCGACCTGCCAAAACTTCGCCCAGTTCTCGGGACTAGAACTTCGTTATATAGTCACAACTAGAACTTTCCATCTACCTAGCGTCTACTAGGACTTTCATCTTATCTAAATTCACTTAAGACTTTCCTATACACTTAGTCAAATTTGTTAAAACAACAATAAAATTTAACTTAGAACTATTTTGTCAATATTAAAACTTAGGTTTGATTATCTTATGCTCCTTAAGTAAAAATTTTCAAATGTTGTTTAAGTATTGAAGAAAGAATTGTTATAAGTAAGAAAGTGCTTTTTCAAAATAATAACTTTCTAAGTATTAAAATAAAACTTAGAGATATTTCAAAAAAAAAAAAACTTTGACTTTATACTTCCCTTAAAAAATAGCACTTAATTTTCTTTTTGAAAAAAAAAATACTTAGCTTATCTTTTCCTTTAAAAAATACTTGGTTAAATATTTAAGTTTGAAAAGAATTTGTTTGAGCAATATTTAACTAAATACTTAGTTTTTTAAAAAAAAGTTTAGCTACACTTTTGAAAAAATACTTTGCTTTTTGAAAATGAACAATACTTATACACTTATGAAAAAACTCTTTGCTTTTTGAAAATACTTAAAATACTTCACTTTTAATCATTTTGTCTCTCCCTTTAACATATATTAAAAAAAAATAGGTAGTGTTCTTTGTGAAGCTCTAAATAACTTGAGAGTTTTTTTTTCAAAAATTTAAAAAAGAAAAAAAATAATGTTTTAAAATCCCTCCCTTTTGATTAATGTCTTAAAAAAATAAAAAACTTTTTAAGTAAGTGCTTTGAGTTTGAGAAAACTTTAAAATTAGGTAAACTTAACGACATGATTATAATCCTAGAATCTAAGCATGGAAAAATCAAAGTAAAATAAAAAATAATCATGTACTTTTTATAATCATAGAATCTAAGCATGGAAAAATCAAAGTAAAATAAAAAATAATCATGTACTTTTTTAGAAGAAATGTTTAACCTTTAGCTATTGACTGTTTACCATAAAGTAGTAGTATTCATTTGATTAATCAAATTAAGTAAGTGATATAACTAGTTTGACTAAGAATGATGACTTAACTTGATCAATTTGAATTAGTTTTTTTCGCCTAGACTTTATGTTGATGCACTACATAAACATTTATAAATCCAGGTAATACCCTATGCATCTCATACCATTCTAAGTATTTTTGATACATAAGTAAGGTAATCATAATGTACTTGTGAGATGGTCTGGCTGAAACCTTTGGGAACATGCTTTCTAGAGAAAAATCTAGGCTAAGTCCAATATGTGAAAACACTAGTAAAAGTGAGCGTTTTGAAGAAAACATAACTTTTTAACCTAGAATTTTAAAATGATTTTTAAGATATGAGGTTTTTGAAAAAGATAGATAATATGATTTTGAAAAAAACACATAATTTTAGAAAGGCAAAAAGAAATGATTTTGAAATAAAACATGTTTTTGAAAAGATTAAAATCTATTCTACTAAACATATTCCTAATTATCTTTTAAGTATATTAAACTCAAGTTCGGGTAGGATTTAGTAAAGATATCTGCTAGGTTTGACTTGAACTCGATATAGTCGAGTACAATGTCACTCCTAGCTATATTGCCCCTTATAAAGTGATGTTTTACTTCTATGCGTTTAGTCCTTGAGTGGTGTATTAGATTTTTTTGTTAAGTTGATTGAACTAATGTTATTAATAAAGACTTTAGTATTTTTGTATTCTAATTGATAGTTTTTTAAAGTGTGTATCATTTATAATAGTTGAGCTACACATTCTCCCATAGTTATGTGCTCTGCTTCAGTAGTGGATAAAGCAACACAGTGTTACTTTCTATTGCACAAGCTTACTAGACATTGACCTAGAAGTTAGCAGCTTCTACTTATACTTTTTCTATCTTGTTTACACCCAGCATGGTCTGAGTTAAAGTACCCAACTAAGTCAAATATACTAGTCCTAGGGTACCAAAGTCCTACACTTAGTGTGACCTTAATATACCTAAGTATTCTTTTTATATTTATTAAGTGTGATTCTTTTGCACAAGAATGGTACCTGTTGGATCGTAGAGTTCGCTAGAGGAGGGGGGGGGGGGGGGGGGGGGGTGAATAGCGATCGTTAAAAATTCGTAACAAAGTCAAGTCGAGTACACAACGGAAATATGAAAGACACAATGCTAACACAAACTAATTTTACTTGGTTCGGCGCCTTCGTTGACTCCTACTCCAAGGCCCTCACTCGTCGAGTGCTTTCATTGGGCAATTCACTAGTAGTTTGCAAAAAGGATTACAAAGATAAATACAAGAACTCTTAAAAGAAATATCGACAATAATTGAGAAGAACTTGAGCCGCAAGTTGTCGGAGAAGCTTCGCAGCGTCGCATGAGCAAGGCGCAATAGAGCAGTCGTGGAAAGAAGTTGTTGTTGGTAACTCTGGAGGAAGGCTCATTTTATAGGAGTGCTCCGGGCACCCGGATCCCTTCCGGGCGCCCAGATCGTGACGTCGGCTCGACCAATTAGCATGCTCCACATTTGCGACGAGATAGACTTTTGCCTTCCGGGCGCCCGCACCACCATTTTCCAACATATCAATTTCCTACAAGAAAACGTTAGTCTGAGGCAAAATAAAAGTTTTACTACCCTGCAAAACAAAGTGTTAGTACAATTATATTAACAAGCGTAGTAATTAGATTCTGTTTCACCAAAATCAGAATCTAGTCACGATCTCAACTTAGATTCCTGAAATGGTTCTAAGTTGGATCGACGCATTCTATTCCATCAAACGGGGAGCACGTCCTCACCAAGTCTCTCCCCTCCAGTGACTTATCTTAACTTACCTGCCAAACATCCGGTTAGCCCATCGACCTGTTTGGACTTCGTGCCAGCTATCCGGTCATCCCATCAACCTAGTTGGACTTCATACCAGCTATCCGATCAGCCCATCCAGATATCCGGTCAGCCCATCGACCTATCTGGACTTTGCACCAGCTATGTGGTCGGCCCGTTGACCTAGCTAGATTTCTCCTGCACACTCAGTCAAAGTGTTAGATCACAACAACCCTAACTTAACCTTCTTTGTCATTCATCAAAACCTGAGTTAAACCGTTAGTGCTAACCACACCAACAGTACCTAACATACATACAACTGTAAATAAAATATTAGGTCGACTTGTCGTTAAGGATAATAAACTCCCTATTTTAAGTTTACTGGATTTCTTCTAAGTTTGAATCAATTTTTACATTAGTTGTTATTGGGGTATTGATGTTTTTAGAATTTTTCATTCTAAATTTTTTAATTAATTCTTTAGCATATTTTGTTTGATTGACATAAATACCTTCTTTGATTTGTTTTATTTGTAAGCCTAAGAAAAAATTAAGTTTACCTATCAAACTCATTTCAATTTCACTTTCCATTAATTTAATGAATTCTTTTAAGAAAGTTATATTGGTTGAGCCAAGAATTATGTCATCTACATAGATTTGGGATATAAAGATATTTTTTTTAGGATTTTAACAAATACGGTTGAGTCAATTTAACCTTAGTTAAATTCTTTACATATTAGGTATGTTGATAATTGTTCATACCAAACCCTAGGTGCTTGTTTTAGGCCATGATCCTATCGGGAATCTGGGAAGACGGGGATCCCAGAATGACGTGTCTGGAAGGTTGACCGCATCTCCATGACCCGGATGGTGAGCTGTCCTCTATGTTAACCAAGTCGTCCGGAGTCCTTTGGTCAACAACACCTGCAGCCAGCGATCGGGTTGCCCCGATCCCTTGTACCTCGATACTCGAGGTGGGTCCCACGAATATATGAGCAACCAGATAATAATAGAGAAATAAATGCGCGAATAAGGAGTGCGAGAACGTACCCTGGGCCCGGGGGGGCGCCCTCGGATAGGTGGGTGAGCTGATCGAGGCGTCGTGACCCTGAATGGTAGATAAATGCCCCCTAGGCGAGTGGCTAGCTTCGGTCGCTCGAAGCCAGGAGCGATATGGATTCACAGGGCGACGCACGGTACGACTACAGCCTCGGCTCGTAGGACGATATGCAACAATGCCACGAAGGTCGAACACTCCATCGGCTCACAGGCCGGGATACAATAGCGGCACGAAGGCCGAACACACTCTCGGCTCGCAGGCCGGAATATAGGGCATTGTATGATACATGAGCCCTCAGATGGCGACTGCTCGGCGGGTGATGACGACTACCAGGAGGTGTCGGTGGCTGCGGCAGTGGCTGCCAGAGGTGACGGAGCTGAACGCCGGAGGCGGCTGTGGCGGTGGCTTCCAGAGATGGCAGCGCTAACTACCGGAGGCGGCTATGGCGTGCTCTCAGCGGTGGCTATGGCGTGAGGTGTAGACGCCTGCTGGAGGCATCGGCGACGACATCCACTGTTGTCGGGGCTGCGGGAGCCACCGAGGTCGGAGGAGAAGGGAGGAGGTGGCCCCTCATCGCCGGCGGATCTCTCCGGCGGCAATAACGAGGGATCCAGAAGAAACCTTGGCTTTTGTCCATGGTGGTGGTAGCAGACAGCAGAAGCACCCCCTGTGCGCGAGGCGGCCGGCGAGGGAGGAAAAAGGGGAGAGCTCGTGAGGATGCTGGCGAGAGGCGCGAGGACGAGGCAGAAGGCTCTCCTCTCTGCGGCGGCGAAACCCCCCCCCCCCCTCCTTCTGTTTCGTGGCCGCCGCCTCCAAAGGAACCCCCCCGGTCTTCAAGGGTGAACAGTGCTTCCACTTAAACCAAACCTAATCGATGTCAAATGTCCGAAATGCCCTTCCCTCTTATCTCTTTATCGTATCAGGCCATATAAAGCTTTTTTTAGTTTAAAAATATATTTTGCGTTATCTGAATCCTCAAATCCAAGAGGTTGACCTACATATACTTCTTCTTTTATGAATCCATTAAGAAATGCAGACTTGACATCCATTTGAAATAATTTGAAATCTTTATGTTCTGCATATGCCAGCAATATTCTAATGAATTCTAGTCTAGCTACAGGGGCATAGGTTTCATCATAATATAATCATTCTACTTGACTAAATTCCTTAGCTACTAGTCTAACTTTATTTCTTACAATTTCTCCTTTGTTATCTAGTTTATTTCTAAAGACCCATTTTGTATCAATTATGGATTTATTTATAGGTTTAGGTACTTGTTCCCAGACTTAGTTTTTTTTTCAAATTGGGCTAGTTCCTCTTGCATCGTAATTATCCAATCTAGGTCAGATAGGGCTTCTTCTATAGTTTTGGGTTCAATCTTGGAGATAAGGGCTATTTGACTTAAATTTCTATAGAATGATCGAGTTTGAACTCCTAGGTTTGGATCATTCAAAATTTGGTTAAGTGGGTGGTTGGATCTTAATCTAGGTGTTTTTATGTTAGGGTTATCAATTAATTCTTTTGATTCACTTAATTTAGGTCTAACTGCATTATCATCATCATTTTCTATGTTTCTAGTATTTTGTTCATTATTTTTATTAATTGAGTTAGGTAGATTATTTTCTTCATCAAAGATTATATTGTTTGTTTCTTCAACTTTTAGGATATTTTTATTGTAGACTCTATAGGCTTTGCTAGTTATGGAGTATCCTAGGAATATACCAGATGTTGATTTGGATGTAAATTTTCCTAAGTAATCTTTAGTATTTAATATGTGGACTTTACACTCAAATACCCTTAGATAATTTAAGTTGGGTATTTTATTATAATATATTTTATAGGGAGTTTTCTTATGAAATTTATTGATTAATATTTATTTTGAATATAACACGTTCTATTTATTGCTTCAATCCAAAAATTAGTTACTATATATTATATTCATTTAACATAGTTCTATCAGCTTCTTGTAATGTTCTATTTTTTTGTTCTACTAATCCATTTTATTAGGGGTTTTTAGGATATGAAAATTTATGGTGATATCCATTAGTTTGGCAAAATTCGACAAACCTATGATTTTTCAAATTCCCTATAATCACTTCTGATTCTTTTAATTTTGGTATCTTTTTCATTCTCTATTAATTTACAAAAATTATTAAAAGGTTCAAAGGTTTCATCTTTGATTTTTAAAAATTTTACCCACATAAATCTTGAGTAGTCATCAATTATTACTAAGCGATATTGGTAGTGACTTAGCTCCATGTGAATCAAAAAGGTCTAAATATAGGAGCTCAAGTATTGAGTTGGTTTGACTTAGGTTTGTTAATTTGTGGGTTGATTTAGTTTATTTGCCTTGTTGACAAACATTACAAATTATATTTTCTAAATTTCTTAATTTTGATAGACCTCTAACTAAACCATTTTGACTCATTTTTTAAATGAGTTTGATGTGAGTGTGACCCAGTCTTCTGTGTCACAATTTGGTTTCCTCTTGTTGTGTCAATAGACACTTGACTGAGGAGGTTGGTAGGTCAATTGTATAAATATTATTTTCTCTAATTTCCTTAAGTGTAATCTCAGAATTTTTGATATTTTTAATTACACATTCATAGTTTGAGAATGTTACTAAATATCCATAATCACACAGTTGACTTATGTAAGTAAGTTAAACTTAAATTTATTAACTAATAAAACTTTTTGAATAATGAAATTAGAATTTAGTTCGATATTACTTGTTCTAGTTATCTTAAGTTTTCTATCATTTCTAAACGCAACTGATCCTAAGTTCTTGAGTTTTAATTTGGTGAACTTTAATTTGTCTCCAATCATGTGTCTGGAGCATCTACTATTCAACATCCATGGGTCCAAATTATTATGTTCCTACATATAAAGTATTTGATTTGGAACCAATTTAAATGAATTATAAGATAGATTAATTGAATTTAACACCTTATTTTCCACCTCACCTAATATAGATTGTCAATCATGTTATTCCTATGGGGTTTTGTGAGATGGTTATCGATGTTACTAGATCTGATTAGATTTTGGTTAAGTTTAGGTTAGATGTATTTTTAATTTAAGTTAAATTTAATTTTAAGTTTGAAAATGATTTAAGTTAAGTTTGATAAATAGGTTTGAGTTAGGTTAATCTAGTTTGAGTTAAGGTAAGTTTGATTTGAGTTGGGTTAGGTTTGTTAGGTTTGATTTGAGTTGGGTTAGGTTTGACTTGAATTAGGTTTGACTAGAATTAGGTTTGATTTAAGTTAGGTTTGATTTGAGTTGAGTTAGACTTTCTCAATTTTAACCCAAATCTATCTCACCTATTTCTAAATTTTCAAACAGAAACCTTATGGATTTGTGAGATGGTTATTAATTTTATCTTTAATTTAATTTAAAATCTATGTATTGATTTATATTTGAGTTAGACTAAGGTTTAACAGTTAGTCGATTAAATATCCATTTTAATAATTGGTTTCCAGGTTGTGGTGATGCACGAGGCCTTCTTGGGTATTGGAGCAACAACTACTTCTAGACAAAGCCTTTTAAAGAAATTAAATATTTAATTATTGGTGCAGGAAGCACCAGATGATCAAACCTAATTACAGTTAGGTAGGGGCAGTAATCCTAGGTTATGGAAAGTCCTAGCTACGGTTAGGTAGGTAAAAAACCCTAGGGGGTGGTAACCCTAGGTCCTATAGGGTGGTAACCCTAGGTTATGAAAAACCCTAGGGGGAAGTAACCCTATGTCCTAGGGGTGGTAATCCTAGGTTATGGAAAACCCTAGGGGGAGGTAACCCTAGGTTCTAGGGGGTGGTAACCCTAAGTGAAAAGTCTGGACGAGTCGTGGAGTGGACGTCCAGCAGAAAGTCCACTCGGTCTGGAGGACCGGTCTGACAACAGGTAATTTCTCCTGAGAGGAGTAGGTGAGGATGCGTTCCCTGCTGAGGGAATAGTAGGCGTTGATTCGACCTAGGATTTTTGGAGGAAATCCAAAGTCAGAACCGGACAATCTGAAGGCTGTCATGTTATTTATTTACATATTAATATTGTTATTTGTCTAACTCTATTTTGTAAGAAACTAACAAGTTTTGTAGGGTCGAACTTAGCCTTGATCGTTCGACCGAACAACAGAACCCCAGCATGGCAGGATCAGATTTCTAGATATCAGATCGGGTTTGATCGAGGGATCGATTGACCGAACCTCGGGATCGGTCGACCGAACTGAGGATAGACAGAGACTCAATCGAGCCGGGTTGATCGGATCGAATGAAGCAAAGATCATCAGCTGATCAGTCGACCGAATGACGGGATTGGTCGACCGAACAAAGGCGCTATTCGGAGAGGCTACATCTGGACGGAAGGCCAGGAGGATTCAGTAGGTTCGGTTGACCGAACCTGGGGATCGATCGACCGATCCAGGTCGAGTCAAAACTTGATCCCGAGATCAGAGGATCTTGATCAGGTTTAAAGAAGCTATAAAAAGGGGTCTCGGCCAGCACTTCAAGAACACCGAAAATCAGACTACTTGCGCTCCTGTGTGCTGTTCTGAAATGCTTCAACAACACTCAACTACTGCTCCGACAATCGACGACTCTTTTACTCATCCTTATATTATCGATATACTTTGTTTAGTTTTGTACTTGTAATTGCTTACTTGTAAAGAATTTATGAGCTATTAGTGATTGCTTAACGTAAGCGATCAACGATCGCAGGCCTTGGAGTAGGAGTCGTCAAAAAGAAACCTGTTAGCAATTGTGTTTGTTTCTTTTCTTTATTCCGCTATGTTATTCTAAGTTTTTCGAAACGAACGAATTAGCCACGAGTGTTATTCACCCCCCTCTAGCATGCCATCGATCCTACATTAACTTTCTTTCTACGAATCTTTGGTCAAACTAATCAAGTGTTGATCAAGCCTATGTCCTTATTTAACCATTCTAATCTAGGTAGAAATAAGGAAAGCAGTAAATCAAGCAATCGAGAAAATCTATTTAATAATGAAGATGATCTTTTTATTAGCTCCCCTTGGATTATAACCTCGATAAGATCTATCAAGGTAGTGGATTTGATCGTTGGGGATCCAATATTGATTAAGTTTAACTTAATTAGTCAAGTTAGACTTAGGGACCCATGCTTGGACTAATTTTCTATTGGTTCAATTAACTAAAGACAAGTAAGATTTAAATCATTGTTTGGCTTTATATCCGAGTCCAAATCGATTGTATACCGCCCTTTGTTTTCCAAGAATCAAATCAAGGCTCTTGGAACCCAAAGTGAACCGTTCCAATGTGTCCTTGGGTTCCTTGACTTGACTTTTCAAGGTGGAATTCTCTTCCTCAAGTTGTTAGACTTGAGTTGAGATTCCATCTTGAACTTGGTCAGTTAAGGAACTTAATTTAGTCACTTCCTTAAGGGCTTTGGCCTCCTTTTGGAGTGACTTGACTCGGATATTGGACTTAGCTAGTTTTTTTGACAAATAAGAAATTAGGTTTTCTAACTACTGATGGACTTACAGTGGAGTTTGAATCATCTAAATTGGATATGGATCTTTGGTTTCGCTCGGACTCGACTTCTGATTCATTCTCGGACTCGATTTCAGCAACTTGTTCTCAGGACAGAAGCATAAGGAAGCTTGCTTGCTCGTGTTCTTCATCGCAAAATCTTCTGATAAAGACTCATCCCATGTTGCTTGTAGCGCCTTCTTTCTTCATTGCTTCTTGAGTGCCTTCAGATTTGGATAGTTTGCCTGGATGTGTCCTTTCTTGTTACACCTATAATAGGTGACTTCCGACTTGGCCTTTGTGTTTGAATTTGGACTTGATTGCTTTATCTTCATTTAAATCACTTCCTTGATTTCTCGTTTGGTGAAACCCTTCTTTTTCTTGTACAGTTTTTGTATTAGGTTCACGAGCTCAGCAATGATTTCATCTCCATCTTCTAAATCTGATTAGCCTTCGGACTCAGGTTGGCTTCAGTGCTTAGTTTTTGGTTCCTTCGTTTTGCTTGTACCTATAACCAAAGCAATACCTTTTTTAGCCGGAAGTGCATTAGTCTATTCATGCAATTTGAATTCGGAAAATAGCTCCGCTAGTCTAATTAGTGAAAGATCCTTAGATATTTTGTATGCATCTATCTTGGATGCCCACAAAATATTCCTTGGGAATGCGTTTAAGGTGTACCTAATGTCATGGTTCTCCACTTTCTGACCAATCGTGTGTAGTCCATTGAGGAGATCTTGGATTCTGGCGTGAAGCTGACTTGCTGACTCTCCTTCCTATATTTTTATGTTATACAACTTATTTAAAATTAGATTTCTTTTTGATACCTTTGTGTCAGATGTTCCTTAGTGCAACTCAATGAGTTTCTCCCATAGTTCCTTGGCACTTGAGAACATACCAATTCGGTCCAGCTCTTCTTTGGTCAGGCCTCATTGGAGAGTCTAAGTGGCCTTTTGCATCTGCCTCAATCTTCTTCCTTGTAGGTGTGTCCCACTTGTCGCAAGGGATGAGTATTCCGTGTTCGGTGGGGAATGTGATTTTGATTTGGATTATGATCCACATTTCCACTTGCGTCTTCAAGTGGTACTCCATCTGGCCTTTCCATTATCCAAAATCCTTGTCGGAGAAAAGGGGAGGGCATGCGATATTGTAGCCTTCTTGATAGATCATTTAGTAATACTCTTGCAAGAACAAAAATAAAAAGCAAAGTGTACCAAGACTTGGTCTTGGATTAGTAGTATGGGAAGATAATAAAGTAAAAAATTGACTCGAGTGATGTTGCACCAATTTCGAAAAAAATTGAAGAAATGACAAATTTATCAAAAAAGGTTATTACACCAATTTTGACTTATGATGAAAATTTGAAAATGGAAAAAAGCGTAAGAATATTTTTTACCAAAAAATAGATGAAAAAGTAATGAAAAAGATTGCTCGAATGGTAGTTGTACCGATTTAGAGCGGCCCCGCTCTGATACCAATTATTGGATCAAAAGCGCTGAGGGGGTGAATAGTACTTGTGACTTTTTCATTTTTTTCATGTAAAACTATCGATAGAGAAAATGCAGCGGAAATAAAGAAGTAAAGAAGGGAAAGAGAATCAAGTTAACACGTATTGGTTTTACTTGGTTCGGAGCCTATAACAACTCCTATACCAAAGTCTGCACTTGAGAGTGCTTTCATTGGACAATCACTAATCAATCGAGTCGTTACAAAAGCAATTCTAATTTAAATATAAGTAATTGAAAAATAAAAGATATCGATGACTTATAAGAAAAGATCTTGAGCATAGTCGTCATCGGAGCAGCGTTCAAGTGTTGTCCAATCATTTTTTGAGTAGTGTGCAAGAGAGAAACTTCTTTGAATTGATGTGCTCAAAGTGCTGGTCAAACTCTCCTTTTATAGCCCTGTCCGGGTGCCTGGACGGGTCCCCGAGTGCCCCCATAGTGTTGACGTGGCATGCTCTCATCAAAACTCTATCTGGTGAATTTTATCTATCTCCAAGCACCCAGACGCATCCAGACACCTGGACTGTGACTGTAAAATACCGGAAAAAAAATGACGAATAATGATAAGGTAAATTTCTGGAATTTTTGGAAATTTTTCGAGAATTTTTCAGAGCTCGTATGGACGAGTTTGCGGGGATGAAAACTGGGCCTCGGGAAAACCTGTTTAGGTTACCCCGTTTTAACGAGGAAATGTTTATTTTCTTAAATTCTTTTTCCTTTTCTATTTCTTATTTCCTCCGACGAACAGTGTTGCGTGCCCTAACCCCCTTCGGCGCCGATTTTTCCTCCTCGACTCCTCCCGAGCTCTTCGTCCTCCACCCGACGGCGCCCCTTGCTCCGCCACATGTCGAGCCGAGCGCCGATCATCGTCCATAGGAATCTAGCACGTCGCCTGTGCCCTAGCGCCTCCCGATGCCCTCTTTCTCTCCTCTGGCCGACGCGACGCCGCGATCTTCCGCCGGCCGAACCCTTGCTTCCCTTCTGTTTTCTTCTTCCGGCCGCCGAGCAGAGCTGCCTTCCTCTGCCCTAGCGCATGTGCCGTAGCCGCCCGGCACCGCCCGAAACCTCCTGGCACAGCCGGATCTCTTGCACCTCCGCCGAAAGCTTCTACCTCTCCCTCACGAGCCACCCTTACTACAACCTGTGCCCTAGGCACCACCATCTCCTCTCTGTGCCCTAGACTTGTCCCTGCGCGCCACTTCCGACCGCCAGATTGGGTTGTTCCAGCCTCTCTGACAACCATCATCGCTGCATGTTGCGGTGTTGTTACGACCAGAAGCGGCCAGCATCTGTCGTTGAGTTAGGACCATCGTTGGCTCTGGCATTGTCGACATAAATCTGTGGTAAGGTTATAGAATCAAGTTTGATTTGAATTACAAGACTAATTGGTGGATTTATTAATTGGATTGTTATGCTGCAAGGGAAGCAGGTAGAGGACAATAGTGGATTGTTGTTGTTGTTGGTCGGGAGTCATTTCCAGTACCCCTAGCTGCTAAACTCGGGGTAAGACATGTTGAGATTTGATTTCATTTCTACATTAGATTTGGTCTATTAATTGTTGATGTTAACCCTGGATTTTTGAGTAAGTAAGTCTATTATGGTTTGTGTAATTGGGATTGGTTGAATATCATAAAGGTATGTTTGTCGTTAGGCTCATTGAATTGATTATCATACGTGGAGTGTTTGATTATTGATTAAGGATCATTGGATTTATTTGATGAGTTAGGAATATTGGATTTAACCTGACTCAACCAAATGGATTAGATGAATCGAGATTTATCGTTGGATTGAGGTTTCCTTAATTTGTTTTAGGGATTTTATTAGCTATTTAATCCATGTGAATTTAGCTAAATAAAATATATTGATACAGGACTTTGATTGAGACGGCATCACGACGTCAGATTTGGATCGGATTGGACCTTTCTATTGGAGGCGGGTACCTCTTGACTTATCTTTTATGATATTGTCATTTGGATATGCATAGTATTTTATAACTACAAGCAATGAACATGTTTGCCTTTGGTATGTCACTGTTTGATATCCATAACATGTTAGGTTTGTCGCCTGTGATGTGTCCGTGCTTATATCTCGTGATTTGTTGCCATGAGTACCTTATTGCCATGAGTATCTTAGTTTCTAGAGTGACATACCATGCTTTACTGAGGTTAGGATTAGACTCTGGATTTTTGTTTCTGGCATGTGTATCCAAATTATCTGATACTTAGGTTTTTATGCCATGCTTGGATTGTGTATTTCTATTAGTATATCATATATGATTCGTGTACCTAGACCTTGTGGCTTTAATTTGTGCATATTGTTGGTACATATGTTATGGAAGGGGGATAGGTTTAGGATCTAGGTTGTTATACCATAGAGGACCTGTATACCCTAGATCCGTGGATTTGACCTACTGATACTGTGGTACTCATATTATATATATATGGATTTTTCTATGCTGATCAGGATATACCATACTTGTTATGTTCAGGACATATGTTTTGATATTCTATTTGACCTGTGTACTCTAGATTTTGGTATGTGACCATCGCTTTTACAGTACCCATTTTGTATATATGGATATGGTTATGTTGATCAGTTTTTGTTATGCATAGTGACATGCATCATGATTGCATGCTGTGCGATTGTCGGCTCCACTATGGTTGAGCCCATCGCCAGTTACATGTACTGCATACACCCCCACTCATGGTTTAGTGGTATATCAGGCAGGTGTGTGGCGGTTCTGTTGTTTGGCTCCGTTGGTTATATGACTCAGCGTGGTAGCCGGCAGTCAGTTCCGCTCTGTTTGGCTCCGCTGGCATTTAGTGTAGCAGCGTGGTAGCCGGCAGATGGTGGACTCTGTTTGGCTCCGTTGGTCAGGTGACTCAGCGTGGTAGCCGGCAGAGATATCCTCCCCGTCATCGTGTATCGGGAGATGAGAGCATTGAGCTCCCCCATTTATGATTTGGGATCAGAGGACAGTACTCCGACAGCATTCCGTCCACTCGGTCACTGTTCAGGAGCAGTGATGTTAGAGTGCACGGTCATCACATGCATTGATTGTATTTATTTGCTTGTGTTTGCTGCACTTATATGCTGCATTTTGGTGGATGCATTTGTTTGACATGCATACAGGAGACATACTGCGTATCGGTTTGATGACCCTTTAGTTCAGGATAGGAGTTCCTGGTGAGTACAGCTTCCTTGGTTACTTTTCAGTTTGGTATATTTCCTATATATTATTCGGAAGCTGTATTCCATGTTTATTGCTATTAGATATATCTTACTAGGCATGTCTATTGGTATTCGCTGAGTTGTTGAACTCACCCCCGTGGACACTATATTTTTTTCAGGTACCAGGTTGTTTATGGTGTCGCTTGGAGTATCCTGTCTGCTGGTCCCCACGTCACATCAGAAGACATATCGATTTCACGTATGTTTTGTTTGTTTATGTATCAGTTTGTTTAGCTCTATACTCCGGTTTTGTTTCTGGAGTGTTGATGTTGTTATGTGGTATTTTGTATTTGTTGTTGGTTGTGTAAGCCTAGCCGGCTAGCAGTTTTATGCTTTGGTTTGTATTGGGTTTCTGTCATTTTCGTTGTGTTGGTTTTGTTCCAGCCGTGTGAGCTGATGATATATATATAACTGCGTGGTTGTGTGTATATTCCAGCCGCCTATGGCTGATGTATATGATGCCTGTAGAAATGCTTCAGATTGTCACTCGTACAGGGGAAGTGCTGCCGAAATTTCTTCGGACAGGGACTTCTCCGGGGCGTGACAGTGACATAGGCTGGTGAATTAGCGTGTGCCACCTTAGCCCATTGCCCGAGTGGCTTATCCACTTGTCCGAGGGATTGGAGAATCTCCGGGCGCTTGGACCTCCGAGTGCTTGGACAAGGTCCAGGCGCCCGGACCCTTTTTTCTTTCTTTCTTTCCTGCATCATAAGGTTAAGTCGACAAGCAATAATATGTAAAGAAGAGTAATATTTGACAGTCTACAAACTGCCCGATTCTAACTTTGAGTTTCACTGAAAGGTCGGACTAACGTCTACTGTTCCTTTAACGGGGAGCGTGTCATCACCTACTCCTCTTAGGAGAGTTTACCTTTTGTCAAATTGGTTTTCCATATCATTTGGACTTTTACTTAGCATTCAAGAATTCAGGACTTTCATCTAGTGTTCTCGACCCTAGGATTTCCCGCCTGGTGTTCGCAACCTCCAGGACTTTCACCTAGTGTCCTCGACCCAAAGACTTTTGCTTGATGTCCTCGACCTGCCAAGACTTTGCCCAGTTCTCCGGACCAGGACTTCGTTGTCTAGTTGTAACTAGGACTTTCTACCTGCCTAGTGTCCACTAGGACTTTCACCTTGCCTAAGCTCACTTAAGACTTTCCTGTACACTCAGTCAAATTTGTTAAAACAACTATAAGGCTTAACTTAGAACCTTTTGCTAATATCAAAACTCAAATTTAATCACCTGGTGCTCCTTGCACCAACACACTCACCGTAGTACACCAACAGTCGACCTCCTTGGCCAACCCATCATTTAGGTTATCAAGCCCCAAACTAGGTACCCGGACTGCAGATCCCTCAACGCAAATCTTTTCCTCTACTTTTGGTGTCCAAGTGTGTCACACTTAAGAATTGAATTGTGATACTCTCAGATTACACCATGCTCCGGGGCTACCACATCCATCTTGTTGGTATTCATTATATCGTGGTTGTTTCTGAACTGCAATCAGAGCTTTTGGTAAAAAAACAGATATTATTTTCTTGAATGTTTGAGCACTCATAATCCCTTGCTTGTCTAATTAACCTGACCACGCCTAAACTGATCAGCTATCGTCTCAACTTACCAACCCAACTTGCCTGCACAAATTGTTAAAATCCTTAGTTTGTCAATTCAGACTAACCTGATTGGCTCTATCAAAATATATAATTCACTTGGCCCACCCAACTTATTTGACCTATTTAGACTGTTTGACCCATTGATTTGTTTGGATGAACCCTAATCTACTCACCTAATTTGCTTGGCCCATGCATACCATCCAACTAGTTCTCCTGGAGTGTTCAATTTGCTCAACCCACGTTTAAGGCTTATTTACTTAATTGGATACCAAATTGGGAGTACGAGTAATAAAGAGGATATATTTGTAAGATTCTTCGTCCTTAGTATTGTTTCCTGCCAAGGTATATAGAGAGGATAGAAAATCGACAGGGATGGAAGATCCCTCTAATTTTTAGGTCTATTTAAATCAAACAAAAATCAATTTATTTTCCACACAAATAGATCCACCCATAACTTGTTGCAAATATCTCATTCATAACTTCTTATGAAATAATATCCATGGCCATTTGCATGATGGAAAGCACAAAATGATCTCGGTCCTTGAATGAGCTGCCTGCTCGGGTGCCCTTGGGTGGAATTGATGGGGGATTTTCTTTCAATGTCCGAATAACCTTTTCTCCTCCAACTTTGATGGGGTGTAGTTGAGGAGCGGCATCGACACTATGTTATGAGAGGGTGGATGAGGAGCTCTCCCTTCTTGCCGAGCGAGAGATGATCCAAAAGTGTCAAAGTCATTCTTTATGGCACGCTAGACCTCTCCACATTAATATATTTCTCTGTTCTTCCCAAGAGGTTGTCGTAATTGACTATAGGTTTCTTTACTAAATATATGAAGAAAATCCCTTTCTAGCAATCCTTGAGAAGGCGCCGGTGAGAACCTTCGAGGTGGTATAGGGCAAGTCGATGGCAACCCTTATGGGAGCGCTTGCAGCTGGCCAAATGGTGCAAGAACATTGTGTTGAATTCTTCAAAGGACCGAATAGAATCTAGATTCAATTGACTAAACCATCGTTGTACCGGTCGCACCAAATGGTCAAAGAAACTCTGACTTTACCCTGTTAGTATATTGGTGTAGAAGGGAGACGTTTTGGGATTGACATAGGTGTTCTTCTGTGTCTAAGGATCTTGTATACTCATTGACCAATAGTGGCTGGAAGTGAATCAATAGTACCTCAGCCAAGATATCTTGAGATAATAGGGTATCTCGCTGAGTTGGTTTTTCCTCTTCTCATTCATGATAGCGGCCTTGACTCTTCTAGGATCTCCTTGAGCTGATTCCCAAGCCATTGATTCTCAGAACTATTCTCATTGCAAAGTTGATACTCCTCTGAGTAGGGTTGTAAACAAGATTAGCCGAGCCCAGATTTATGATGTTCAAGTTTATTTGATAATGTAACTGAGCCAAGACGAACCGAGTCTAAAATGAAATAAGCCGTTAAAATGATTGTTCAAGCTTGATTTAGTTTCTTTTTTATAAGCTTGAATTTGATTTGAGCTTGGCTTGAGTTTGATTTATTTATATGTTACCAAGCCTCAATTTAAACTTGTTTAATTGTTTAAAACTTTTATATTTTAAGTTTGTTAATTAGTTATTGAACTTGATAATACAAATGTGTTTGATTATTTTGAAAGTTTCTTTATTTATTTATCAAGTTGATAAAAGTTTTATTGATGAACATTGTTTATCAAGATTGTTCATGAACATTGTTCACAATAGTATTCTCGAATGTTGTTCACGAATATATTCATAAACATTGTTTATGAACATATTTATGAATATTATTCATGAACATTATTCACGAATATTAATGAGCTGAACACATATGTGTTCATCCTTTTTAGTTTAATTAAATGAATTGTTCAAGCTTGTTATTTTAATTGATCTTGTGTATATTGAACGAATATAAACAATCTCTTACTAAGCCGAACACCAAACTTGTTTATAAATGTTCGATTCATTTACACCCCTACCCTAGGTACTTATTTGGGGGGAGGATTCGACATAGATTGTTGTCACAAAATCTCTACAATAGTAGCTGTTATAATCTGACTCAAGTTCTCTATCATTAAGATAGGTTCTTGAGTTGAGAAGGATGACCTGACCTCTTTCACTTGAGGCAAATCCTTGTGCTCCCTAGCTTTCTTGTGATCTGTTGGTGCAGGGAGCACCAGACGATTGAACCTATATTTTGATTATGGTAAAGGGTTCAAAAGTTAAGATATCTTGTTATCTAACAAGTGTGAATAAGCTTGCAGGAAAGTCCTTACTGTTCTTAGGCAAAAGTCCTAGTAGATCCTAGGTAGGTGGAAAACCCTAGGGGGAGGTAACTCTAAGTCCTAGGGGTGGTAACTCTAGATTATGGAAAGTCCTAGCTGTGGTTAGGCAACAAAGTCCTGATCCAAGGGATTGGGCGAAGTCTTGACGGGTCAAGAACTTTTGGTGAAATCCTAGACTCAAGGACTAGGTGAAAATCCTGATGGTCACGAACACTAGGTGGAAGACTGGACGGGTCATGGAGAGGACATCCAGCATGAAGTCCTGAAGTCTCGGACGCTGAGCAAAAGTCCAAACGGTCTGGCAAAAGGTAATTTCTCTTGAATGAAGTAGGTAAGGACACACTCCCTGAAGAGGGAACAGTAGGCGTCGGTCCGACCTAGAGTTTCAGCGAAACTCAAAATTAGGACCAGACAGTACGAAGGTTATCAAAATGTATCATTCTTTACATATTATTTGCCTGGACTAATCTTATTTTGTAGGAAGAAAAAGTTCACGAAACTGGTGGTCCAGGTGTCTCGATGGAGTCTGGGCGAGCCTCGCCCAACCAAGCGCCCTCATTGTCGGGGCTCCCGGAGTTGCTTGAGGAGCTCAAAGTTGCTCCAACGCTCGAAGTTGCTCCAGGCGCCCGGACCACCAAATATTATCTATTCACCAAATGGAGCACGAGGATTGGACGGGCCTACATCATGGTCCGGGCGTCCGGAAGTGGATAACTTTTGTTAATCGACTTTTGACGAGAGCAAGCCATGTCAGCACGGTCCAGATGCCTAGGAGGGGATCCAGGCACCTTGAATGGGTTATAAAAGTAAGCTTCGACCAGTGGCTCAACAACAACTTTCCAAACAACTTCTACTTCTGCGTTATGCTTAGCAAACTCCTCTTCGACACCCGAAAGCTTCTCCGACGATAACTATGCTAAAGATTTGATTCTTTAAGTCGTTGGTATTATTTACGTTTCAAATTGCATGTACTTAAATCTTATTATATTTTAAAACTTTGTGATTGATTAGTGATTGCCTATCGAAAGCAGTCAACGAGTGCGAACCTTGTAGTAGGAGTCATCATAGGCTCTGAACCAAGTAAAACTTGGTATGTGGTTGCGATTGTTTTTCTTCTTCTTTATTCCGCTACCTATCTCTCAAAAATTTTAAAATGAGCGCTATTCATCCCCCTCTAGCGTGGATAGATTCTACAATTGGTATCAGAGTGAGGTCGATCAGAATTGGTGAAACCACCAATCGAGCAGGGGGTTTCTTTTTGAAAAAGAAAATTGTATATCTTTTTTTTTGTGAAAAATTTACTTTCATTTTTTCACCATTAGTCAGAGTTGGTGAAATATCGCATTTAGTAAAATTTGTCATAATATTTATTATTATTATTTTATTATTTTTTTTGAAATTAGTGAAACACTCTTAGTTTATTTTTCTCCAGCACTACTAATCCAAGACCAAGTCTCGGGACATTTGTTTTTTTTTGTGTGCAAGATTTTTTAAAATAGCCCACCAAGAAGGCTATAACACCGCCCGTCCACCTATTTTCTCTGGTGAAGACTTTGGGTACTGGAAAAGTCGGATGGAGTACCATCTCAAGACCCAAGTGGAAATGTGGATCATAATCCAAATCAGATTCACATTTCCCATCGAAGATAGAGTACTCGTCCCCTGCGACAAATGGGATGCACCAACATGTAAGAAGATTGAAGCTGATGCAAAGGCGACCTAGACCCTCTAATGTGGCTTAACCAAAGAAGAGTTGAACTGGGTCAACCCCTTCAACAGCGCCAAAGAATTATGGGAAAAGCTAATCGAGCTGCACGAGGGCACCTCTGACACTAAGGTAAGCAAACGAGACTTAATTTTGAATAAGATATATAATATTAAAATGTAGGATGGTGAGTCAGCGAGTCTACTACATGCCCGGATCCAAGATTTGTTGAACGGCCTCCACGCGATCGGACAGAAAATGGAGAACCGCAACATTATCAGGCACACACTTAATGCCTTTCCAAGAAATACCTTGTGAGTATCAATGGTAGATGCTTACAAAGTATCTGAAGGTCTTTCAATTATTAGATTAGATGAATTATTTTCTGATTTTGAGTTACACGAATAGATTAATGCATGCCCAACCGAGAAAGGTATTACTTTGATTGCAGGAACAAGCAGAACGCGTGAACCAAAAATCAAGCGCTAAGCCGAACCACAACTTGAAGAAGAATTAGACTTAGAAGACGACAATGAAATTACCACCGAGCTTATGAAACTAGTACAAAAAATGTACAAAAAGAAGAAGGTGACTCAATCAAACATGAAGGCCAAGTCTGAAGTCATCTGCTATGGCTGCAACAAGAAGGGGCATATCAAGCCTGAATGTCCAAACCAGAAGCAAAGAAGAAGGAAGACCTTAAAAGAAACGTGGTTTGAATCCTCGGAAGACTCGGATGAAGAACATGAGCAAGCAAGCTTCGTTTCTCTACTAGCACAAGCGTACGTTGTCGAAATCGAGCCTGAGTCTGAAATCGGAGTTGAATCAGAAACTGAGTCCAAAAGAAGCCATGGATCCGTATCTGTTTCTGAAGAGCCAAACAACATTGTAAGTTCTCTGGTCACTGGTACTCAAGTAGATGAATTACAAAGCTTAATTGAATACCTATTGAGAAAACTAGCTAAGTCTAATATCCGGGTAAAGTCACTCCAAAAAGATATTGAATCCCTTAAGGAGGAGACTAACCCAAGCTCTTTGACTGAATAAGTTCAAGATGGAACCTCAACTCAAGTCCAACAACTTGAGAAAGACAATTCCAATTTAAAAACTCAAGTCAAAGAACTCAAGCACTCATTGGAATGGTTCACTTTGGGTGGTTTCCAGAACCTTGATCTGATTCTTGAAAACAAAGGGTCGTATACAATCAATCTGAACTCGGATATAAGGCCAAATAAAGATTTAGATCATACATATTGTTAGTGAATCAATCAACTAAGAACTTAGTCCAAGTATAGGTCCCTAAGTCTAACTTGGTTAATCAAGTTACACTTGATCAATATTGGATCCCCAAGGATCAAATATACTACCTTGATAGACCTTATCGAGGCTATGATCCCAGGGGAGCCAATAGAAAGACCATTTTCATTAGATAAACCTAATTGATATTTGATTTACTGCTTTCCTTATACATGCTTAGATTAGGATAGATAAAGACTTAGGCTTGATCGACGCCAGTCTAGTTAGACCAAGGATTCTTAGAAAAAAAAAATATTTAATTTCTTTAAAAGGCTTTGTCTAGAAGTGGTTATTGTTCTAATATCCAAGAATGTCAAGTGTCTCGCCACAGCCTAGAAGCCAATTATTAAAATGAATGTTTAATTGACTAACTGTTAAAATTTAGTCTAATTCAAATGTAAATCAATCCATAGATTTGAATTTAAATTAAAGATTAAATTGACCATCTCACAAAACTCATAAGATTTCTTGATTGAAATTCTAGAAAGGGTGAGATGGATTTAGGTTTAAAATTGAGAATTAGTCTAACCTAATTCAAATCAATCAAATTCAAAATTAATTTCAAAATCATAATTAATTTTTAAATTTTAATTAATTTCAAAATCTTAATTATGTTCAAAATCATAATTAATTTTTAAATTCTAATTAAGTTCAAAATTTTGATTATTTTCAAAATGTAATTAATCTTTAAAATCAATTATTCTTCAAATTTAATTATTCAAACTTAATTACTTTCAAATGTAATTAATTTTCAAATATTAATTAAAATTTTAAATTTTAATATTCTAAAAAATTCAAACTTAATTATTTTTTTAAACTCAAACTTAAAATACTTTTTACAAATTCAAGCTTAAATATTTTAAAATTTTTAAAATCAGACTTAATAATTTTTAAAATTCAAAATCAACTTCAAAATTAACCTAACTCTATCTCACATAACCTCATAAGCTTAACATATATGACAACTTAAAAAAGGGTGAGATGGAAAATCTGGAAAATAAATGATTACTTTTATATTTTTAATTTTCTTTTTTGGGCTCAAGGATTTCCAAACTTAAATAAGTAACCTAATTTTTTGGGAGCATTAATCAAAGGGGAGAAAAAGGGAGTTAAGTTAGTTTCAAATGTCAAAGTATTTTTTAAAAGGAGGTTAAATTTTTTTTTTGTTTAACTACTTTTGAAAGTTTAACTATTTTTGAAAAATAAACTTAACTAAGTTTTTATGATTTTTTTTAACTAAGTACCTAATAAAGTTTTTTTAAATCTAAGCATTTAGCTAAGTTTTTAACTAAGAAAAAAGCTAAGTTCTTTCTCAAAACCTTTAAGTATGCATTAAATTTTTTTAAGGTTTTACAAAAAAGGCTAAGGTTTTTTTAAAAAAACTTATTCACAAGTTTTTAGCTATGTTAAACTCCCTATTTAACACTCTCCTTTTCAAAGTTTTCAAAGCAAAAAATTCTACTATCTTAATTATTTTCAAGATAGTATTTTCAAAGTACTTGAAAAGCTAAAATATTATATTTTGAACTTAAGTTTTTTCCTCCCTAAAATATTATTGATATATGTCAAATGGGGAGAGAATATTCAAAAGTTAAGGGGCAGAGAAAGTTAAGGGATTAAGAGGGAGCTAACAAGTTAATTCTTTTCTATAAATCTCTTAAACTTTTGCGATATGTTGCATTTTTTCTATATATTGCTATATGTTTTACATAACTTTTGAATCAAGTTGTCATAATCAAAAAAGGAAAGATTGTTGGTTTAGGGAGCACCAAACGATCGAACCTATATTTTGATTATGTCAAAGGGTTCAAAAGTTAAGATGTCTTGTTATCTAACAAGTGTGAATGGGCTTGCTGGAAAGTCCTAAGTGTTGGAACCCCAAGATTGTTTTGGTGTGATCAACAAGTTAAGTTAGGTCCTGTGTGTTTCTAACCTTGTGTCTAAGTGTGCAGGAGCTTAGGAGCACAGGTACTCGAGCAGAAGATGCAGCTAGCGAGAAGGACAGCACGCGGTGCGTCCGAGGGACGAGGTGCTGCGGAAGAGTACCCCGGTGGACGAGAAGGAAGCGTGCGGTGGTTTCGAGCGATGAAAGCCGGAGCGGAAGATTGCTCGGGGAGCAAGAGACGCAGCTAGCGAGAAGGTCGGCACGGGGTGCTACCGAGGGACGAAGACTGCGGATGAGTACGCCGGTGGACAAGAAGGAAACATGCAGCGATTCCAAGGGATGAGAAGCCGGAGCGGAACGCTGCTCGAGAAGACCAGAAGTTGGGTTCGGGTGAGCCCTTTTCCGGATGGCAGAGATCACCCAAGTGAGCGGATCCGGAGTAGAAGACCCGGACCGAGGCGGACCGAACCGGAGCAAAGGTCCCGACGGAGAAAAGTCAACATTTGTTGACTTGGGGGTTCGGGGCGCCCGGAACAGTCCGGGGCACCCGGACCAGCCCGGGGCGCCCGGACCAGGATGTTTGACCAGAACGCGTCTAACGTGTTCTGAACGTTGGGGGATAAAGTTTTATCCCCTCCCAGGGCGCCCGGAACCCTTCCGGGCACCCGGAATTATAGCCTTGATCCAGAAGCTTTTGAACAAACTCAAAACTTGTAATTCCAATGCTTGTGCTTTAGAGTTGTAGTTGAGCTTCTATTTTCTGTTCCTAAACGTTGTAAGAGGCTTCTTCGCCTGAAGGAGTTTTTAGTGCTTCAACTTCTTTGGATTAACAACCACATCGGTTGTAACCAAGTAAATACTCGTGCCTCTTCCTTTATGTTTTATTTCTTTTATATTCTTATGCAAGTGTTAGCTTAAAGAGTTCGAGGAAGGGTTGTTTGTTTTTGAAATTGCAGGCTATCCAACAACCCCCTCCTAGCCGGCTGCAACGGTCCTACAAGTGGTATCAGAGCCGAGACGCCCCAGAAGGACTAACCGCTGTCTGAAGCAACAAAACGATCGTCGGAGCTAGCGACTACCCACCAGCATTCGAGGGGGAGTTTGCCGTTTGGAAACAAAAAATGGAGGTATTTCTAAACTCTGATTCTGGTATTTTTTTCAATAATGAAATTTGGTTATGAAGAACCGAAGAACGCAAATGGAGAAGAAATCAATTTACGCCTCTAGACCAACAAACAATGTAACGAATCGATGGCAAACGGACGGGCATAATTTCACATTCTAACCGTAATACCAAATGAAGATATCAACAGAGTCGGCGAATACAAAAGTGCAAAAGAACTTTGGGAAAAGTTCTTGAAGCTCTACGAAGAACCTTTGGAAGCCGACGACTCAACAGACACCGAGCCACCGACAGAACAGTCCGAGATCGAAGAAATTGCCGAGATAGCAATCATAGCGGAAGACCCACCTACAGATGAAGAAAGCTCAACCGAGACAAGCATCGATGAAGGGGGAGAGTCTTCGGAAGAAAGTAATTCAACAGGGGGAGAACCAACGACCGATGAGGTAAGTAAGGTATGGCCTCTACCCTCTAAACAACTGGTTAAATTAATCAAAAATTTACCTGAAGATTTTTGCGAATTAAAAATTAAATCATCGAAAGAGTTTTTCGAATTAGAAAATCAACTGTCGAACACTTCTTGCAAATTAAGAATATTATCGAAAGAATTTTTCGAATTACAAAATGTTTTGACGAAAGATTCTTGCGAATTACAAATTATTTTGTCAAAAGAATTTGGAAAATCAGAAATATTACCAAAAGATTCTTGCAAGCTACAAAATATTTGGTCGAATGAATCTTGCAAATTAGAAAAATTGTCAAATAAATTTTTACCAATTATTTTGTCAATACAATTTCCTGCATGTTTAATATTTGTTGCTTTAAAACTGAAAGAAATAGACTGTCGATTAAAGTATCTCGACAAACTATTAACAGATATTAACACGATACAATTCTTCGCATGTTCAAATTTTCTTACTTCAAATTTGAGAAATTGTAATAAGTTAAAATGAAAATTTAAAACTTTCTGATAAAAGCATAATAAAAAATAAAAAAATAAAAATAAAAATAAATGCATAGTTTTGTTAATTATCTCTACATGTTCCAAAAAAAAATTTTATGCATAAAGTTTTCTACTGAGAAAACTCTTAATTTTCATGACAAAAACTTAGAAATTTTCCAAAAGTTATTTTTAACTTAGAAATTTTCTCTGATTTTTATTGTAAAATTTTCAAAGTTCTCAAAATTTTCTAAAAGTTCTTAATGAACTTTGAAATTTTCCTTGACTTAGAAATTTTTTCCTGAAAATCATTGAAATAGACTTTCATAATTTTTCTAAGTGTCAACCCTTAGATTCTTTTTGTACCCCATTTTTTATGTGATCAAAGGGGGAGAAGAAAGTATAAGTCTATGGGGAGGTAGAAATTTTTTTGAAATTTAATTTTTCTATCTTGTTGCACATTATTGCAATATAAATTATTTCATTTTCATGTCTATTTTTGACCCTAGATTAACTTGGGTTGATCACATCAAAAAGGGGGAGATTGTTGGAACCCCAAGGTTGTTTTGGTGTGATCAACAAGTTAAGTTAGGTCCTGTGTGTTTCTAACCTTGTGTCTAAGTGTGCAGGAGCTTAGGAGAACAGGTACTCGAGTGGAAGACGCAGCTAGCGAGAAGGACAGCACGCGGTGCGTCCGAGGGATGAGGTGCTGCGGAAGAGTACTCCGGTGGACGAGAAGGAAGTGTGCGGTGGTTCCGAGGGACGAAAGCCGGAGCGGAAGATTGCTCAGGGAGCAAGAGGCGCAGCTAGCGAGAAGGTCGGCACGGGGTGCGACCGAGGAACGAAGACTGCGGATGAGTACGCTGGTGGACGAGAAGGAAACACGCAGCGATTCCGAGGGACGAGAAGCCGGAGCGGAAGGCTGCTCGAGAAGACCGGAAGTTGGGTTCGGGTGAGACCTTTTCCGGATGGCAGAGATCACCCAAGTGAGCGGATCCGGAGTAGAACACCCGGACCGAGGTGGACCGAACCGGAGCAAAGGTCCCGACGGAGAAAAGTCAACATTTGTTGACTTGGGGGTCCGGGGTGCCCGGAACAGTCCGAAGCGCTTGGACCAGCCCGGGGTGCCCGGAACCCCTCCGGGCGCTCGGACCAGGATGTTTGACCAGAATGCATCTAACGCGTTCTGAACGTTGGGGGATAAAGTTTTATCCCCCCAGGGCACCCGGAACCCTTCCAGACGCCCCGACCAAGGCTATAAATATAGCCTTGGTCCAGAAGCTTTTGAACGAACTCAGAACTTGTAATTCCAATGCTTGTGCTTTAGAGTTGTAGTTGAGCTTCTATTTTCTGTGTCTAAACGCTGTAAGAGGGTTCTCCGCCTGAAGGAGTTTTTAGTGCTTCAACTTCCTTGGATTGACAACCACATCCGTTGTAACCAAGTAAACACTCGTGCCTCTTCCTTTATGTTTTATTTCTTTTATATTCTTATGCAAGTGTTAGCTTAAAGAGTTCGAGGAAGGGTTGTTTATTTTTGAAATTACAGGCTATCCAACAACCCCCTCCTAGCCGTCCGCAATGGTCCTACAATAAGTGTTCTTGGATAAAAGTCCTAGTAGATTTTAGGCAAGTGGAAAACCTTAGGGGGAGGTAACCCTAGGTCCTAGGGGTGGTTGTTGGGATATTCCCGATGCAGTGTGTGCTAAAACACCTTTCGTAAATATCCACAGCAGAAAATAAAATAATAATAATTTTTAAATTATTACATCACATGCACCACACGCATACAAGGATACAACATGCCAAACATGATCGCATAATTAATTTTTTACAGAAAGAAAATTTACGCTAGGTGTATCTTACGGATGACCTGTAATAAGAAGGGCATCAACTGTAGCGACATTATCGAATCTCGCCTCTATTCATATCCACGCCGAGCTCCTCAAAATAACTCCTTGAGTACAAGCCTCTCCTTCGAAAGTTACTAGCCACGAGTGAAGAAGAGGGATCAAGAGGAAGAGGAAGAGAAGTACACAAGGGAGAGTTTTCTCCCTTGTGGTGGTTATGGAAACAAGAGGGAGCCCCTCTTGTTGGTGGAGGGAAAGAGAGAGGGGAGAGGGAGAGGTGTAAAATACCAAAAATGGGTGTAGCGCCTTAAGGGAATTTTTCAGAATTTTTAAAAAAATTTCGGGAATATTTCGGAGCTCATATGGACGAGTTTACGGGGACAAAAACTGGGTCCTGGGAAAGCCTGTTTAGGTTACCCATTTATAAGAGGAAATGTTTATTTTCTTAATTTCCTTTTCTTTTACTATTTCTTTTTCTTTATTTTTCTCCCCGTGCCTTTCCCTTCGTTTTCTCTCCTGCGCGCCCGACGGCTTGCCCTAACCGCCGCGGCGGTTTCTTCTCCTCCCCTCCTTTATTTTTCTTCTCGATCGCGCCGCACCTCTTCTAATTTTCCTCTTCAACTTCTCATCTTCTCCGCCCGATCCTGTTCCACTCTCCTCTGCCGATAGTCACCCCTCGCGGAGCGATCTCGCAGGCCATCGCCGGCCGAGCCGCCCACTGCCGATTTCCCTCCTCTGCCCAAGATGCAGTCTGCTGCCATCGAATGGAGCAGCACCAACCCGCGATTCCCTTTCTTCTTCGGCCTCCTCCGCACTGCAGAGTACGCCGGCAGAACACCCCCTCTTCTAATCAGGAACCGTGCCCTAATTTCTGACTCCTTCGCCGGTCTCACGCCTCAGCGCCGCTGTCTCTCTGCCCTAGTAGTGATCGCCAGGGGTATTCGGTTGCTCCGACGCGAACTGGTAGAGGTTTCTTTCGGTTCTGGCTAGCCCACTACTGATAGCTTGTGGCTGACATCGCTGGATCACAGGAGTGACCGCCATTTCCAGTGGCCACCAGTATCCTCTACTCATACACACCGAGCTCTATTGCCACCATAGAGGTAATGAGTTAACCTTAGTAGAGGATTTGAGTTTTGGATCTAATTTGGATGTTGACTTTGGGAAAATGTGTTGGAGGTCAAGGCTCTAGCGGTTCTGGTCATTGTTCCAACCATCGGATCGCTGTTTGGGCAGCGGGGGAAAGACCTTCTTAGCTGCCAAATTTGAGGTAAGCGTTAACTCTAATTGAGCGTAAATTTTGTTTGGGTAGGATGATGGTGTTGTGATTAAGATTTTACCCTAAATTAGTCATAGAGATTTTTATTTAGCTATTTATAAGAATTTTAGCTAAATAAAAAGATATATATAGGTGACACAGGACTTTGACGCGAGACGAGTATTTCGACGTCGAATTTGGACAGGTTTAAACTTTTCAATTGGAGGCGGGTACTTTGACTTTATGTCATTTGATATGCATAGTAGTATTTTTAACAAATAGCAATGATTATGTTTTTCTCTGCTTCGGTTGGTCACTACCCGATCTGTTACATGCTTGTTTTGTTTACTTGTTATGCACTTCATGTTAGTACCTACCTGATTATACATGCTTATAGGGGTAGTGACACAACCATATTTTTATTATGTTCAGGACCTAGGTTTTGATACCTTATCTTACCTGTGTACCTTGACCATTGATTTGGTCAATTTGTTCTAGGGTACACGTTATATATATAGATAGGTTCAGGATATTTTCTATGCTTAATGGCATGCACCATCTCGTATGATTGCATGCTGTGCGATAGTCGGCTCCATTATTATTGAGCACATCGCTAGTTACATGGATCTGCACACACCACCATTCATGGGTTAGTGGTATATTCAGGCAAGGTGTGTTGCAGCAGGTGCTCGGTGGTGCTCCGCTGGGACGCTCATGGGTAGTGTGATTGCAACGTGGTAGCACGCCAAGATCCCTCCCCGTCATCGTGTACCGGGAGATGAGAGCATTGTGCTCCCCCACTTATGATTTGGGGTAGGAGGATAGGTGTACTCTGACAGCATCCCACCCACTCGGTCACTTATCAGGAGCAGTGATGGCAGAGTGCACGGTTGTCACAGCCCTACCCACTCGGTCTCACCATCATGTGTGAGATGGCTGACTGGCAGTAGGGGTGACCGGGACATGTCGTTGGCATCATATGCATGATGCATTTATCGATTGTGTTTGCTGCATTTATTTGTTGTATTTGGATGGATGAATATGATTGACATGCATATAGGATTTATGGCACTCTTGGTCTGACGACCTTGTTATATTTATACCCAGGTCCTGGTTAGTACAATTTTCTCCTGTTTATTCAGTTGCATATTTATCTTTCTTATATCAGGAGACTGTACGCATGATTACTGCTAGTTGTTATTTTCTTACTATGCATGTCAATATTACCCTCTGAGAAGTTGACTCATCCCGTGGTTATTATTACATTTCAGGTTGAGGCTGTCCGGAGAGTTCCAGTCGTCAGTCCCCTGCATATCGAGGATATATTTTGTCTTTTGGTTTCTTCTTGTACCTTTAGACTTGTTCTACTTTTGACATCTGGACACTGTATGCTTTTGCTTTATTGTCGATGAGTTTTATTTGGATGTGTTTTTGCTACATGTCTGCTTGGATGGCAGAAGAGGTAAGTTCGTTGTGATTTGTGTTTTATGGGTGTAGTGGAGTATGATATCGATTTTGAGTTTTATGGGTGTAGTTGAGTAGGGTTGTTTTTGAGTTTTCTTATCACTTCTTTAGTTTGTTTACTATTAAACTACGTGGATGCTTGGTTGTTGCATTTTTATTATTGTTATTGTTCCAGCCGTGTTGGCCGAGGTATATGTGGCCCTGAGGGTAATGTATAAAGTTTCAAATTGTCACCCGTACTGGGGAGATGCTGCCGAAATTTTATTCGGGCAGGGACTACCTGGGGCGTGACAATTTATTTGGTATCAGAGCCAAGTTGGCGATACTCGTTTGTTTTTCGTGTTACGGATTTTCGAGATTTATCCGATACCAATTTATTGGTATCAGAGTGGGTTACGATACCTGCTTTTGGTGTTTTGGATTTTTGGGTTAGCCCAAGTTTGCCAATAAACTTGGGTACTTATTTTCGGATTTATACAGGTTTCCGTAGATTTTCTCGTCCGTAATTTTGAGGTAAAATAGGTACTTGACAGCAACAAAACATCTCCAGATGGTAAATAGGTATGATGTTTAATTTTATAATTATTATACTTGTAGTAATATCTGTTATATAAATTAACAGATATGAGGAGATCTACACGAATAGCTGTGAGGCGTGGTGCTGGACGGCCACGTACGAGGAATTTGGAGTCTCTAGACTCGCCAGAGATGCCTACTGGGGTTGAGCCTGTCAGTCAGGGACAGACTCAGGATACTGCGGGCGTGCCAGGCTCTCAGACCCCGATGGCTCTTTTAGATGTACCTACCTAGGCTGCACCGGCTATACCCACCCCTACCGTATTTACTGTACCATCAGGGGTACTACCGGCATACCCCGCACTTGCTCCGGTCGAGCCTGTGGCGTACCCGGCACCACCGCCACCTGGGCCTACCGTGTACCCGGCACCAGCGGCACCTGTGCCCCTAGTGCCTACAGTGTATCCAGCAGCACCTGCACCAGCGATACCGGTTGCTCCACATCCGGTACCATTACCTACCGTACATCGAGCCGCGGCCACCTATGCTGACCCGGCAGTGCCACCGCGCGACATATGCTCCAGTTTATGCAGTAGCACCGGGAGTACCTCCCCTGGTCTATTCAGCAGTACCCCCTGTAGCACCAGCTCCAGTGTTTCCGCCAGTTCCAACAGCCGTCCCTACCCACCTTACAGATATTGTCGCGGTACGAGCTCAGATTCCAGCATTGGCAGAATCGATGAAGAGTCGATTCACACTCTTCCGAGGAGAGACTGATCTGAGTGTGGCCCTGTCCTGGTTAGAGACCATGGAGCGGACATTCTTCTACCTGGCTTGCTCCGAGTGGGAGAAAGCGGAGCTGGCTGCTTTTCACTTACGGAATGAGGCCGACACTTGGTGGGTTATGCAGCGGTCCATCATAGGCGAGCAGAACATCACTTGGGCCAGATTCAGAGAGGCTTTTGAGAGCCGCTATTTTCTGCGGGCATATCAGATGACCAGCCGGCAGGATTTTCTGAGTTTGCAGTAGAACAACCGCTCAGTGATAGAATATAATGCAAAGTTTAACAGATTGGCCAAATTTTGTCCAGAACTGGTTGCTGAAGACAGTTCCCGTATGCAACAGTTTATTCAGGGACTAGATGGACACCTGCAAGTAAAGCTTGCCGGTTTTGGGAATTCGTCTTACCTGGAGACTTTGGACAGAGCTCTTATGATTGAGTCAGCTCACCAGAGAGTGTATCCGGATAAGTAAAGGAAGCAGACTGAGTGGACATCAGGACAGATCCAGCTGACACAGGCTACACAGCAACAGATTGGTCGCAGTGGGCCAGGACAGGGTACTTCTGGGGCATCTGGTCGTCCTCAGAAGTCAGGGCTATCATCCTCAGGATGTTTCCGGTCTCCTCAACAGATCCGGAAGCAATTTGCCAGCGATATTTATTGTTTCTGATGTGGGTCCAGAGACCACATTACCTCAGCCTGCTCTCTATGACAGTCAGTTTGCTATTATTGTAAACTGCCTGGGCACCAGAGCCGAGATTGTTCGCTGAAGACTTAGCATATTGCCTCCGAAGTCACTGCTCATGGAGGACAGCACAGTCAGTCAGGGACTCGACGAGGAGGGTGGAGATTCCAACCCTCACATCGTCAGCCAGGGACAGCTTCCCCTGCAGCAGCTGCGTATGGCATGCATGGTCAGGAGCATCATAGTGCCCTATTAGTACCCCAGAGTTCTGGCATGGTACCTCAGTATCAGTTGCAGCCTCAGCCTCTGATTCAGTATCAGACGCAGTTCCAGCCACCGGTACAGTATCAGTCGCAGCCCTCTCAGGCTTCTCTGACACAGTATCCAGCACCACCTCAGTGGCAGGCTCCTGCCTAGATGCAGCATCCACTGGCAGTGCTACCACCTCCGCCAGAGACTGGGCATATTCATGCGGTGACCAGAGAGGATGCACAGTGAGCCGACGGATCTATTTTCCACGGTACGATTTCTATTTATGCATTTTCTGTTGATATGCTGATAGATACTGGTAGCTCACATTCATTTATATCCCGTACCTTTATGCGGGAGATTGGTAGATTACCCACTTTTAGACAACAGCGACTGACTGTCTCTCTACTGTCCGGTGATACCTTGGACGTCACTCAAGAGGTCAGAGGTTGCCCATTAGATTTTGGCAACATGATACTTACGATAGATCTTTTAGTATTAGAAATGGTCGACTTTGATATTATTCTTGGCATGAGCTATTTGTCAGCATATCATGCCACTATTGATTGCCAGACGAGGGTGGTCACATTCCGACCTCCGAACCAACCCTCGTGGGATTTCACTGGCATCAGAGACGACAACATATCGATCATTTCAGCGATTCAGGCTCAGAAGCTGCTGTCACATGGTTGCCAGGGTTTTCTGTTATCTTGATTCATACAGAAGACGACAGTAGTTCTCAACTCTCCGACGTTCCAGTAGTCCGAGAGTATCCGGATGTATTTCCAGATGAGCTACCAGGTTTGCCTCCCAGAAGGCAAGTAGAGTTTGCTATTGAGTTGATTCCGAGAACTGCGCCGACATCGAAAGCTCCTTACCGTATGACACCAAAAGAGTTGAACGAACTGAAGGCTCAACTCTAAGAGCTTTTGGACAGGGGATTTATACATCCTAGTTCTTCTCCATGGGGTTCTCCGATATTATTTGTCAAGAAAAAGGATGGTACTCTAAGGTTATGCATTGACTATAGACAGCTGAATGCAGTGACCGCCAGAAATAAGTACCCCTTACCACGGATCAAGGATTTGTTTGATCAGCTCAGAGGTATGTCAGTGTATTCTAAGATTGATCTGCGATCCAGATATCATCAGTTGAGAGTCAGAGAATCTGATATTCAGAAGATAGCATTCCGTACCAGATACGGCCATTATGAGTTTTTGGTATTACCGTTTGGGCTTACCAATGCTCCAGCGGTGTTTATGGATTTGATGAACCGCGTCTTCTTGGAGTATCTTGATCAGTCTGTTATCATTTTCATCGATGACATATTGGTCTACTCGCATTTCGAGGAGGAACATGTGCAGCATCTTCACACAGTTTTGGAGACTCTTCGACGACATCAGCTGTACGCGAAGTTCAGCAAGTGTGTTTTCTGGCTATCCTCAGTCGGTTTTCTGGGACATGTGGTCTCTAGCAGAGGTATTTCAGTAGATCCTCAGAAGATCGAGGCTGTCACCGGTTGGGAGCAGTCGAAATCAGTTCAGGAAATTCGCAGTTTTCTGGGACTAGCAGGATATTACAAACGGTTTGTCGAGGGTTTCTCCCGCATAGCTATACCATTGACACGCCTAACCAGGAAAGGCTTGAAGTTCACGTGGACAGAGGACTGTGAGACCAGCTTTCAGGAGCTGAAATGGAGATTAGTGTCGGCTCCAGTCTTGGTTTTGCCCGCTGGAGAGGATGGATTTATACTCTACACCGACGCTTCTCTATAGGGTTTGGCCGTTGTTCTGATGTAGCATGGCAGAGTAGTCTCCTATGCTTCTCGTCAGTTGAAGGAGCATGAGAAGAACTACCCTGTACATGACCTGGAGCTAGCCGTCATCATCTTTGCTTTGAAGATTTGGCGGCATCATCTGTACAGTATTATATTTGAGATTCTCACTAATCATAAAAGTCTCAAATACATTTTCACCCAGAAGGAACTCAATCTCCGACAAAGGAGATGGATGGAGTTCCTGAAGGATTATGATTGTATCATTAGCTATCATCCAGGGAAAGCTAATGTGGTTGCCGATGCACTCGGCAGGAAGTCTAGAGGGACTTTGGCTTGTCACCGAGTTTCAGTCATAGACTTGGTTCAGGGTTTCTCCGAGTTGGGCCTTCAGGAGTAGGGACAGACAGAGCAGGGTATTCTGGTTACCATGGTTGCTCAGTCATCGATCAGGACTAGGATCTGAGAGGCTCAGGCCGGTGATCAGCATTTGCAGTTTATTGGCAGCCAGATAGCTTCTGGGCAACAGACCGAGTTCACACGAGATGAGAAGGGTATTATATACTTCTGAGGCAGATTATGCGTACCTCAATCTCACCCAGTCTTACAGGAGCTACTTCAAGAGACTCATCGCTCTCGATTTACGATCCATCCAGATGGAACCTGCATGTATCGAGATTTGAGGTGTTTCTATTGGTGGAATGGTATGAAGAAAGACATCGCGGAATTTGTAGCGAGATGTCTGGTCTGTTAGCAGGTGAAGGCCGAGCACTAGAGACCTGCAGGATTACTTCAGCGGATTCCTATTCCTGAGTGGAAATGGGAACATATTACCATGGATATTGTAGTGGGTTTGCCGAGGACACGAAGAGGCCATCACGCGATTTGGGTAATCGTTGATCGATTAACCAAATTGGCGCACTTCTTAGCGATCCGGAAGACTGATTCCCTGGATCGATTGGCAGAGCTGTATTGCCAGGAGATTATCATATTACATGGTGTCCCTTTAACTATTATTTCGGATAGAGACCCTCGGTTCATGTCTCGATTCTGGCAGAGTCTGTAGCAGGCCTTGGGCACTCAGCTCCGTTTCAATACAGTTTTCCATCCGCAGACAGATGGACAGTCAAAGCGGACCATTCAGACTCTAGAGGACTTGCTGAGATCTTGTGTATTGGGTTTTGGAGGCAGTTGGGAGGACCATTTGCCATTGGTAGAGTTCGCCTACAACAACAGCTTTCATTCGGCTATCCAGATGGCATCGTTTGAAACGTTGTATTGTAGGCCTTGTCGGACACCTACCCTCTGGGATGAGGTTGGGGAGGCCCAGCTGTTGAGACCTCATAGAGCTTAGCATGAGGCAGAGTTGGTCCATACTATTAGACGGAGGATGTCAGAGGCGCAAGACCGCCAGAAGAGTTATGCTGATCGGAGACACAGACCCCTGGAGTTCTCTACTGGCGACCATGTATTTCTGCGAGTTTCACCCACAAAAGGGGTGAAGAGATTTAGCCTCAGAGGTAAGCTAGCTCCGTGATACATTGGCCCTTTCCAGATCCTGGAGAGGATTGGAGCAGTAGCTTATTGGCTAGCACTACCACCGTCCCTAGTAGGCGTCCACGACGTATTCCACGTATCTATGCTGAGGAGATACGTACCCAACCCAACACATGTGCTGACAGATATCCTTGTTCCCCTTCAGCCTGATGCTATTTACGAGGAGGTTCTGGTACGAGTTCTGGACCGGAAAGAGCGTCAGTTGTGGAACAAGAATATCCGGCTATTTAAAATCGGATGGCAGCATCATTCGGACGAGGAGGCTACCTGGGAGCTCGAGGATACTATTCAAGCTTGATACCCCCATCTTTTCACTTGAGGTATGTGATTTAATTTACCGTTCAGCATTTATACACTTTACCTGTTGTTAGTATTTGCTGATGGTAGATAACGAAATTTGGGGACCAAATTTTTATTAGTGGGGGAGAATGTAAAATACCGAAAATGGGTGTAACACCTTAAGGGAATTTTCTAGAAATTTTAGAAATTTTTCGGGAATTTTTCGGAGCTCATATGGACTAATTTACGGGGATAAAAACTGGGTCCTAGGAGAGCCCGTTTAGGCTATCCATTTATAAGAGAAAATGTTTATTTTCTTAATTTCCTTTTCTTTTTCTATTTATTTTTCTTTATTTTTCTCCCTGTGCCTTTCCCTTCGTTTTCTCTCCTGCGCGCCCGACGGCTTGCCCTAACCGCCACGACGGTCTCTTGTCCTCCCCTCCTTTATTTTTCTTCTCGATCGCGCCGCACCTCTTCTAATTTTCCTCTTCATCTTCTCATCTTCTCTGCCCGATCCCGTTCCACTCACTCTGCCGATAGTCGCCCCTCGCGGAGCGATCTCGCGAGCCACCACTGGCCGAGCCGCCCTCTGCCGATTTCCCTCCTCTTCCCTAGATGCAGACTGTCACCGTCGAACGGAGCAACGCCGACCCGCGATTCCCTTTCTTCTTCGGCCTCCTCCTCACGGCAAAGTACCCCGGCAGAACACCCCCTCTTCTAATCAGGAACCGTTCCCTAATTTCTGACTCCTTAGTCGGTCTCACGCCTCAGCGCCGCTGTCTCTCTGCCCTAGTAGTGATCGCCGGGGGTATTCGGTTGCTCCGACGCAAACTGGTAGAGGTTTCTTTCGGTTCCGGTTATCCACTGCTGATAGCTTGTGGTTGACATCAATGGATCACAGGAGTGACCGCCATTTCCAGTGGCCACCAGTATCCTCTACTCATACAGACTAAGCTCTATTGCCACCATAGAGGTAATGAGTTAACCTTAGTAGAGGATTTGAGTTTTGGATGTAATTTGGATGTTCACTTAGGGAAAATGTGTTGGAGGTCAGGGCTCTAGCGGTTCTGGTCATTGTTCCAACCATCGGATAGTTGTTTGGGCAGCGGGGGAAAGACCTTCTTAGCTGCCAAATTTGAGGTAAGCGTTAACCCTAATTAATTGTAAATTTTGTTTAGGTAGGATGATGGTGTTGTGATTAAGATTTTACCCTAAATTAGTCATAGAGATTTTTATTTAGCTATTTATAAGAATTTTAGCTAAATAAAAAGATATATATAGGTGACACAGGACTTTTACGCGAGACTAGTATCTCGATGTCGAATTTGGACCGGTTTGGACATTTCGATTGGAGGCGGGTATTTTGACTTTATGTCATTTGATATGTATAGTAGTGTTTTTAACAAATAGCAATGATTATGCTTTTTATCTGCTTCGGTTGGTCACTACCTGATCTGTTACATGCTTGTTTTGTTTACTTGTTATGCACTTCATGTTAGTACCTACCTGATTATACATTCTTATAGGGGTAGTGACACAACCATATTTTTATTATGTTCAGGACTTAGATTTTGATACCTTATCTAACCTGTGTACCTTGACTATTGATTTGGTCAATTTGTTCTAGAGTACACATTATATATATGGATAGGTTCAGGATATTTTCTATGCTTAGTGTCATGCATCATCTCGCATGATTGCATGCTGTGCGATAGTCGGCTCCATTATTGTTGAGCACATCGCCAGTTGCATGGATATGCACACACCACCACTCATGGGTTAGTGGTATATTCAGGCAGGGTGTGTTGCAGCAAGTGCTTGGTGGTGCTCCGCTGGGACGCTCATGGGTAGTGTGACTGCAGCGTGGTAGCACGCCGGGATCCCTCCCCGTCATCGTGTACCAGGATATGAGAGCATTGTGCTCCCCCACTTATGATTTGGGGTAGGAGGGTAGGTGTACTCCGACAGCATCCCGTCCACTCGGTCACTCATCAGGAGCAATGATGGCAGAGTGCACGGTTGTCACAGCCCTACCCACTCGGTCTCACCATCGTGTGTGAGATGGCTGACTGGCAGTAGGGGTGACCAGGACATGTCATTGGCATCATATGCATGATGCATTTATTGCTTGTGTTTACTACATTTATTTGCTGCATTTGGATGGATGCATATGATTGACATGCATACAGGATTTATGATACTCTCGGTCCGACGACCTTGTTATATTTATACCCAGGTCCTAGTTAGTACAGTTTTCTCCTGTTTATTCAGTTGCATATTTATCTTTCTTATATCAGGAGACTGTACGCATGATTACTGTGAGTTGTTATTTTCTTACTATGCATGTCGATATTACCCGCTGAGGAGTTGACTCACCCCGTGGTTATTATTACATTTCAGTTTGAGGCTGTCCGAAGAGTTCTAGTCGTCAATCCCCTGCATATCGAGGATATATTTTGTCTTTTGGTTTCTTCTTGTACCTTTAGACTTGTTCTACTTTTGACACCTGGTCACTGTATGGTTTTTCTTTATTGTCGATGAGTTTTATTTGGATGTGTTTTTGCTACATGCCTGCCTAGATGGCAAAAGAGGTAAGTTCATTGTGATTTATGTTTTATGGGTGTAGTGGAATAGGATATCGATTTTGAGTTTTATGGGTGTAGTTGAGTAGGGTTGTTTTAGAGTTTTCTTATCACTGCTTTAGTTTGTTTACTATTATACTGCGTGGATGCTTGGTTGTTGCATTTTTATTATTGTTATTGTTCCGGTCGTGTTGGCCGAGGTATATGTGGCCCTAAGGGAAATGTATAAAGTTTCATATTGTCACCCGTACTGGGGAGATGTTGCCGAAATTTTATTCGGGCAGGGACTACCTGGGGCGTGACAAGAGGAGAAGAGAAATTGGGTTAAGATTTTTCAAAAACCTTACAAGTCAATTAATAATCTCATGTGTATAATCTTCTCTCAACCATATCAATATATAGTTCTCAGTAATGAGTTAGATTAGAAAGCCCAAATCCAACCCATTATCCCTTAACAAAAAATTAGTACATTAATCCCTTGGTTTGGTTCACAACTAAACCAAGTTGGTTTATGACTAATTCATAATTAAAGTAAATATGGTCCAACTCTTTCATAAGAGATGTGGCCCATCCGCGCTTCCATTGCGACAAATATTTCTATATTTGTCTTATGTATGGTCCAACCAAATATTTATCTCTTGATCTAAGAATCCTATTCTTTAACTTGTTTTATGTCTTTTAGAGACTCGTTAGTGCGTGTGACCCAATAGATTCTCGGTTTATCTTGGTCGTCCATAATTAACTACTTAATTATAGAACGATCATGAGTGACACCTAATAGTACATCTTGATCCCCGATTAGTCAAAAAATTATAGTTGATCTTAGAATTAATTATAAACCCTTCAGTAGCTACAGTGAGTCGTGCCTCGTTTCTTTCAGTCATCTTATACCCATTTGGTTCAGGACATGGTCTATGTGTCTTTTCCCCACTAGGATGACTACATCACTCCTAGCCCAAGTAATATTTCCTCGTTCTATGGATTCAAATTACTCATACATGTGTACAAGAGTCTCACACTCTTAACATGTGATGATTTGGCTAAAGACTTTGAGTAATAATCCTAATGAGTGGCCATAGGGTATATGTCTCCTCACAAGGAGCGGTGAATCCTCTGTGGGCTATCCAAAGACTTTCGAGCACTTCAACTTATACCCAATCATCCCTAGTCCACACCTCAATGAGATGCTCCATAACCAAGATGACTTATATACCTGGTGGTTGCGGACACCAGGTGGAAGACTAGACGGGTCATGGAGCGAACGTCCAGCATGAAGTCCTGAAGTCTCGGACGTTGAGCAAAAGTCCAGATGGTCTGGAGGACCGATTTTGTAAAAAATAATTTATCTTGAGAGAAGTAGGTGAGGACGTGTTTTCCGAAGAGGGAACAGTATGCGTCGGTCTAACCTAGAATTTCAGCGAAACTCAAAGTCAAGACTAGACACTACGAAGGTTGTCAAAACTTATCATTCTGTACATATTATTTGTCTGGACTAACCTTATTTTGCAGGAAGAAAAAGTTCACGAAATTGGTGGTCTGGGCACCTGGATAGAGTCCGGGCACCTGAGTAGCTTCGCCAAACAGTAGTTCGGGCGAGCCTCGCTTGGCTAAGCGCCCTCACGGTCTGGGCGCCCGGAGTTGCTCCAGGTGCTCGGACTGCCAAATATCATCTGTTCGCCAAGATGGAGCGCGAGGATTGGACGGGCCTACTTCACGGTCCGGGTGCTCGGAAGTGGATAACTTTTGTCAATTGACTTTTGACAAGAGCACGCCAAGTTAGCATGGTCCAGGCGCCTGGGAGGGGATCCAGGCTTTTGGAATGGGCTATAAAAGCAGGCTTCATCTAGTGGCTCAATAGCAACTTTCCAAACACCTTCTGCTTCTATATGCTAACTTAGAAAATGCCTCTTCGATGCCTGTAAGCTGCTCTGACAATGACTGCACTAAAGATTTGATTCTTCAAGTCATTGGTATTATTTACGTTTCAAATTACATGTACTTAAATCTTATTGTATTTGTAAACTTTGTGATTGATTAGTAATTGTCAATCGAAAGTACTCCACGAGTGCGGACCTTGGAGTATGAGTCATCACAGGCTTCGAACAAAGTAAAACTTGGCATGTGTTTGTGATTGTTTATCTTCTTTCACCCCCCCCCACCCCCTTAGCGCGCATCGATCCTACATGTTCTCCCATCTCAATGTCTTATCTCGAAATTTCCTCAGAAGAAGCTAAAATGATCCGGTCTGAGATAAGGGGATGGGTTGACTCCTTGATGTATTCACGACCGAACTCTTTCGGTAGGTCAGATGCGTATCAAGTCAGCTCCTCTCCAGCCGACTCTTGTTGGATTGACTTTTGTATGGTTGGCCCTTGTTAGATCTGGCAAGTATTGAATCGACATCGGTTAGGCTGAGCTATTCAAGGACTCTGGTGAAGGCTCTTGACTACAACAATTGAAAGGACTAAAAGAGGGGTTAAAAGGGAGGCCAAGGTATACCTTGGTGAGACCCTTTGATGCTTAAGTGAATATATAGAGAAAATAGATGATAGTAACAAGATGAAAGATGTAAATGTCAATATAACAATATAACTTTCAGTGTTGCCTCCATTACCTTATATAAGGAGCGAAAAGGTATACATGATTCCCAAATGTCGTACCTCTTTCCTCTTCACTAAAGGGCATACCTTTCTATAACGGTCACTATTGTAATTGTCGTGCCCCTTCATGCTATTGCAATTGTCGTGTCCCTTCATGTTATTGTAATTGTCGTATACCGCTTGAGCTCTAGATGGTTGGACTTAACTCAGATGTGACTCAAGCTGACTCGAGTTGAGTTTGCCATGAGTTGGTTGAATTGACCCAAATTTGATCATGAGTTAGGTAACTCAACTCGGGTGCATTGACCAAGTCCTAAGCTTGGTTGATTGGCACTGAACTCAGAAGAGTTTATCCGACTAGACTTGAGTTCATCTTGAACTGAGGACTAGATCTGCATTGATCGAGTCCTGGACTTGCCACGTGGTCCCTACTACCATGTGCTTTGACAAATAGATGTAAAGAATGCATTCCTACACGAAGAATTGAATCAAAAAACATATTGTCAATGCAGCGAAAGTGGTTAATTCAGACAGCTAGAGGGGAAGGGTGAATAATGACCTACAAATAAAGTTAATTTATTTCTCTTGCTAAAGATCTAGCAAGGATACACACACATTAACAAGATAAAAAAACACATAAAAGAAAGGAAGAGGTTAGATGAATTACTTGGTTGCAACCCTCAGATTGTTAGTCCAAGAACTATGAAAGCTCCACTAAGATCTCCTTTTCAAACACAAGTCGGAGGTGGAGAGGTTCGTTAGAGCAGTTGAGTACAAGACTAATAAAGAACTGAATGAACGTGAACTAAACAGGTGTGTTCTTCTAAACTTTGAGCTTTAGTCCTCTATTTATAGCCTTTTGTCTTTGATCTGATCGTTTGTTGACATGGCACCTTCTGGGCGCTTGGCAACAATCTAGGCACATGGACTCGTCGAATTCAATCCACTCTGTCTATGGTCCACTAACGGCTCTAGATGACTTCTCATAATATGGGCACCTAGAGTCTATTGACGTGGATGTCGTCCTAATCCATTTTGGCAATGACTCCTGTTGACATGACCACGACATCCAGGAGTTTGGAGTCTGAGCATTGGGAAACATTCTAGGCACTTGGAAACTTTTCAGGGGTCTAGAATGGTCAACTTGTGGAGTTGTCTGTGTGATTGCATCCCAGAATTGAGCTCATCTCAACTCAATTCTGTTTTTTTTCTCAAATAGTCTTCCTTCTGGCTTCTTGTCCCTCGAATATATCCAGTGTGTCATTCTCGCTCCACCAAAGTTCTCTTCTACAACTTCTAGTTTCTCATATGCACTAAGCCCATCGGCTCATTCCCGTGCAATCTTTCACGATAGCTTGTGTCTTCTACCGTCTCAAATGCTTGTATGTTTCTCTAAGTCCCTGTACACTTAAACACTTAAATTAGATCCATAAGGTCTAACTTAAACTATGTTAAACTCACATCAGAACTATGACTTAACCACTTGGGGGTACTTATAATTTCTCACTTTTTGATGTAAATCAACACATATTAAGTTAGAGACAAAAATATTTATAATGCAATAAATATTTCAAAGTAGCAAAGCAATAAATATTAAAAACTCCCCCTATAGTTATGCATTCTTTGCCTCTAACTTTTTACATCTCCCCTTTTGATCACCTAAATATTTTTGGGTTTAAAAATTACAAAAATTGCTATAAAACTAGAATTGTTTTTTCTTATTTGTCTAGATATAGAGCCAAATATTTCCTAGCATAGAAAATTAATTTTTATCAAAAATTCATTTTAATTATTTTTTTATTTTTGACAAACAATATTTTCTTTGGACAATTATGAAGAATACTAACATGTCCAAAAATTCTAAAATTTTAGAAAATGATAGAAAACATATCATATTTTTATAGAAAAATATTTTTCATAAAAAATTCATACAGAATATAACAATTTTTTTTTGACTATTTTCAAAAATTTGCTAAATGATTAAAATAGACTTAGGCATCAAAATAAATTTATGCCTATTGGATTTATCAAATAATGTTTTGGGATAAAATATTTTGATACTTTTGTAATTGAGCCCCTAGAATTTTAAAAATTATATTTTGATCTTTCTCTTCCAACTTTTGTTCTTTGGTTCTTAACTAAATTCAAATTATCTGAACCACTTGAAATTTTTACTAGATTTAGTTTCAATGAATTTATCTGGTCCCTTAATTTTAAGTTTTCATTTGATAATTTCTCATATTCTTCTTTTGAGCATAAATTATCTAATTTATTTTCTAAGTCTAATTTAACTTTCTTTAATTCTACTTACTTAGTTCTTAATTTACACAATCAGCTAGAAAGCATTTTAATCGCACCGTAAAACTGACTTGAGGGTAGAAGTCTTACCTTACTTACAATATTGAATTCATTGATTGAGGCTCCCCCTACAATGTTGCTTTCTGCAATTGATGAGTAATTATCTTTTTCTTGATGAGTCTCCATCATTACAAACCCTGCTATTTATTCCAACTTTGAATCTTTTGAGGAGTCCTCCCAAGTTACTTTTAGATTCTTGTATTTGTCTTTTTCTTATAAGCTTCTTGTTCAACTGTCCTTGTCCTTTTCTTTATTAATTTTCTTGAGTTTGAGGCAATTATCCTTGATGTGATCTTCCTCATCACAATTGAATCACCTTACCTTCATTTCTCCTTTCTTCTTAACAATCTCGAGAACTATTTCTTATCAAACTTGTTAGATTTAAAAAATTTCTTTATTTCCCTTAGCAATTATGCTTCTTGATCTTCATCAAATGAGATGTCTGAATCTAAGCTGCATTTCTTGGCTTGTAACATGATGTTGGTGTTTGGGTTTTTTATCTCTTTAAATCTGACACATTGAGTTTTGTGTAATTTTAAAGTTGAAAATAATTTTTCTAAAGTATTTATCTCCAAATTTTTCAAGATTTAATAAAAGTTCACTATTGATATCTACTCTTGGATTCTTAGAAATGCATTTAATGCATATATGAGAGCATCTTGATTTGAAACAATCTCTTTGAGATTGTTGAGACCAGTGATTATCTCTTTTAGCTTTACATGTAGTTGTGCAATCTTCTCACCCTTTTTTAGCAGGAGGTTATTGAGTTGATTTCTAAGCAGATCTCATCTTACAGTTTTATCTTTGAGGTGCCTTCATGGAGTTCCAGAAACTTTTCCAACGATCTTTGGTAGAGTCGTAGGCGCCAATATGGTTGAGTTCTTGTGCTGGTAGTACGCTTAGCAAGTGAAACTCAGCCTTACCATCAGCCATGAACTCATCTCGTTACTTTTTAGTTTATAGTTATTCCTCTATTTCTTCACCATCTTTGTTCCTGAGCACTTCAAAATCATGTTTTATACAAAATATAATTTTAAAATTAGTTTTAAAAATACCTCTATTTTCTTTTTCTGTATCGTGAACTCACCCTTGAACTTAGGTAGTGGATATTTGATCCAGCCATTGCTTAATCACCTCTTTGTTGTTACATAGTTGACAATTAGTCCTTCTGACAATCCAGGGTCTAATACCAATTATTAGTGTAACAAAAGCTGTTAAGATAGTTAGAGAGGAGAGGTGAATAATGACTCCCAAATAAAGCTAATCTATTTCTCTCTAACGATCTATCATGTACACACATACATTAACAATATAAAAAACACATAAAAGAAAGGAAAGAGGTCAAATGAATTACTTGGTTGCAACCCTCAAGTTGTTAGTCCAAGAACTACTAAAGCTCCACTAAGATCTCTTTCTTCGAACACAAGTCGAACATGGAATCCCTTATAGTAGTTGAGTACAAGACTAGTAAAGAACTGAATGAATGTGACCTAAACATGTGTGTTCTTCTAAACTTCGAGCTTCAGTCCTCCATTTATAACATTCATCTTCAATTTAACCGTTTGTTGACATGACACCTTCTAAGCGCATGGAAGCAGTTCGGACGCTTGGACTCGTTAAACTCGATCTACTCTAGCAACAACCTGCTAACGACACTGGATGACTTATCACATTCCGGGCACTTGAAATTGATTCGGGCGCCTGGAGTCTGCTGACGTGGACGCTGTCCTGATCCATTTCGGTAATGTCTCCTATTGACGTGGTCACGACATTTGAGTGCCTGGATTTGTTCTGAGTGCTTGAAATGCTCAACTTGTAGAGTTGACAATTTTCTTCTTCAATGGTCTGAGTGATTGCATCTTATAATTGAGCTCACCCCAACTCAATTTCATTCTTTTTCTCGAGCAGACTTCCTTCCAACTTCTCATCCCTCGGGTGCATCCCATGCATCTTTCTCGCTCTACCGACGTACTCTTCTACAGTTACTCGTCTCTCGGATGCACTAAGAGCATCGGCTCCTTCCCATGAAATCCTTCATGATCACTTGCATCTTCTGTCATCTCGGATGCTTGTGTGTTTTTATAAGTCCTTATATATTTAGACACACAGATTAAATCTATAAGGTCTAACTTAATCTATGATGAACTCACATTAGAACTATGGCTCAAACACTTGGGGTACTTACACATACAAAGTGCTTGATAGAATTCAATCAACTAAAATTGTATTTAGTCAACTAATGATTGAATAGAGGTTAAGACTTGCTTTTAGTCAACTTCATGGTTAATTGAAATCCATCAAATACTTCTGCACTAAATAGCTTGATGATCCTAAACACCTCACATTCGACATCCATAAGCACCAAGTGTTTAGAATGCTTTTTATAATTTGTACATGGTCTTGGGTGTCCAAGGTGAAGTGTTTAGGTATATTAAATGTTTTTGTCCAGAAGTTCTTGATGGTCCTAAACACTTTACCTCAGACATCCAACAACGTTGCAAAAATAACAACGTAAAAAAAATATGAAAAAGTGACTATTGAATTAAACTTGAATACATGAACTTTAATAAATATTTGATGTACATAAATCAAGTAAAATATAAATCTTGTAATTCGTATATCTAGATAGAATAAGTTTATGTATCTAATTAATGATGTGCAGTCTAGAGATTTTTATTGAGCAATATAAATAGTCATGTAATGTAAAATTTGTAAGACAAAATATTTTTATAATACAAGTCTTTATACTACAACTTCTCTTCTCTTCCTAAAAAGCTATTTGAGAGTCCACCATCTTCCAATAAAGTGGTATCAGAGTCAATGACATCCAAATTCTTTTCCTTCCAATACCCCCAATTTATGAAACTCAACTATGAGAATTGGTTACTTAAAATAAAGGTTATTCTTAGACCCTAAGGAGTGTGAGATATTGCTAAAAATGATTTTGAAGAGCCTTTTGATGTGACAACTCTACATAAAAAAAATCAAAAGATGCTTTGGAGAAAGAAAGAAAGAAAGAAAGATCAATGTGCTCTTACCATCATCCATCAAGGTTTGGATGAAGATAGACATGTTTAGAAAAATAGTCAATGAGACAACATCAAAGAAATCATGGGAGACACTTCACAACTCTATTATAGGAGTAGACAAGGTAAAGAAGGTGTGACTTCAAACTCTAAGGGCTGAGTTTGAATCACTCTTTATAAAGGAGAGTCAATATATCTCCGACTATTTTATAAGAGTTGTGACTATTATCAATCAAATGAAGAGATTTGGATAAGCCATGTCTAACATTTGGATAATTGAGAAGGTACTATGCTCTCTTAGCACAAAGTTTAATCATATTGGTGTTGCAATTGAAGAGTCCAAAGATGTTGAACATCATGACCATTGATGAATTAAACAGATCATTGAGGGCTCATGAAGAAAGGATGAATTGTGAAAAGCAAGAGCAATTAAAACATGTATTACAAGCAAAGATCAATTTGAAGACCAAAAGTGATGTTTCTAGTAGATGTCAAGACCAAGGACAAGGCATGGGCCAATGTTCGATACATTAACATGGTAAAGGGAGAGATGAACAACCCTCTCAGTTTGATAAATGAAATTAATATTTACAAGAGGTTATGGAAGAGCAAGAATAAGAGGTAATTATGTGAGGTATGATAATAGAAGAAATAAATCTCAAATTGAATATTATTCTTGTCACAAGTTTGGGCATTATGCTTGAGAGTGTTAATCAAACATGAAAGATGAAGAGACAATTAATAGAGAATAAGGAAGATGATACAGAGCAATCTTTGTTTCTTGCACTTAAGGAGGACTCTATTTGAAAAGCAAAGACATGATACCTTAATAATGGAGCTAGTAATCATATGACAGGTGATAAAAGTAATTAAATTTGTAGAACTTGATATACACAAGAAAGACTTTGTATGCTTTGGAGACAACACAAAATGAAAATTGAAGGCAAAGATACAATTCTTCTTAAAACAAATAATGGTGATCATAAAGTACTTTGTGATATTTATTTTGTTTCAAAATTGACTAGTAATATCTCAAGTATTGGTCAACTTTTGGAAAGAAATTATAAGATTCATATGAAAGATTGTATGCTTTGGCTATGAGATTAAGATTCTAACCTTGTTGCTAAAGTGTCTATGACTAACAATATGATGATGTTTTTATTAGACTTGAAGAAATGTGGACCTATGTGCTTGGAGATTTATATCTAGGATCCATCGTGAATTTAGCATATGAGGTTTGGTCATTTGAATTTTGATGAACTCAAAATTTTAGGAGATCATAAGATGGTGAAAGGGATTCTAAAAATTGATCACTCTGATCAATTATGTGAAACATGCTTATTAGGCAAGCATCCAAGAAAGAGCTTTCCAAAGCAATTCATTTTGAGAGCAATCAAACTACTCCAACTTGTCCATGCTGATGTTTGTGGTCCTATTAAGGCTCAATTTCTAGATAAAATTTGTGCTCTTTATTGATGATTTTAGTAGAAAGACATGAGTTTCTTTTTTGAAGCAAAAATTTGAGGGTTTCGGTGCATTCATAAAATTCATAGCTCTTATTAAAAAAGAAAATAGATATTAAATTCAAGCATTAAGAACTAATAGAGGTGGTGAATTTATATTTGATGAATTTAAAAGTTTTTATGAGTTACATGAAATTAGTCATCTTTTGACAGTTCCTAGATCACCCCAGCAGAATGGAATTGTTGAAAGTAAGAACATGACAATAATTAATATGACAAGGAGTATGTTAAAGTCTAAAGACATTCCTAAGGAGTTTTAGGTTGAAGCAGTGGCATGTGCTGTGTATCATTCAAATCGATCTATAACAAAGAGCTTGAAGAATGAACACCTCAAGAAACATGGAGTGGGTAGAAACCAACTATGTCACATCTACGAGTATTTAGATCCATTGCATTTGCACGTGTCCTTAAACAAGAAAGATCCAAGTTTGATGACAGAAGTCAGAAACTTATTGTCGTTGATGAAAATTTCAAAGGATACAAATTATACAATCTACATAAAGGAAGAGTTGTGATTAGCAGAGGTATAGAATTTAATGAAGATGCATCATGGGATTAGAGCTCTAAGAAGGAATAAGGATCTCATAATTTCCTTTCTTACTTTGATATGGAACAAGAAGTCCAAGAGGAATTTACTCCACCAGTAACTCCATAAGCACCTGAGTTATCAATCACATCAATCGGGATCATCTTCTCGAGAAAAGAAACTAAAATATTGAAGTCTTAATGATATTTATAATGGAACTCATACTATTGATGAAATAAGTTTATTTTTTTTACTTGCAGATATTGAACCTTTGAGTTTTGAAGATGCAAAAGATACTATAAGAAAAAAGTTCATACACAACACTTAAAGGACAACGTTTCAGTTCCCACATTTGTTGTTCTTTTTACTTTCTAAAGATACTATGCTTCATTTAATTAAAGAGTCTTATATGTTTTCCCCCAATCTTGATGATCCATTTCGTTTTTGTAGCTTAGAGACAATATATCTTGCGAAGTAATCTATGAGAAGCTAGCCACACCGTTTCTTACTGTTTGCCATATGAAGGGGTTGGTAACTTCTTAATTTGTATGATATTCCTAGATTGATTACCTAGATAAGTGATTTGTCTATTTCTATTGCTTTATTTTTAAAAACTACTAATTTTGGCGACAAGTTAAGTTTATCTTAACCATCATCTAGTTTTGTGCTGTTCATCAGTCACAAGTTGTGTCTGTATTAACCATCACCTGATACTGAACTGTATTCTGTTCCTCACTGTTTTAAAAAGTTTTTATTCTTGAAGAGGCACAACCTTTATTTTGCTGGGGACTTAGGGACTTGTAAATTTATTTGAATCCGCCTGTCGATCTGTGGAAATTCAAGTGAAAATATTATTATTACAATTAGCCTTGAAATCAAAGTGTGTCCATGAGCCACCTAGCTCTTGATTACACACTCTATGCCCTTCTTAATCACTCAGAAGCAACATCAAAGAGGTCTTTGAAAAAACAACCCAACAAATAAAATTCAACTCTGACTAGGGATAATGGTCAGTGCTCTCCTGTTCATCTCTGACTAATTTGATCGCTAGGAAATTGAAAGAGTTTCTTTACAGCAATTTCTGGTGGGTAGGCTTTAGACATTTTCATTCATGATTTTTGTAGGTGTACCTTCGCTTGTTGCATTTCCTTCTAATTGTACAAATACTCGTTGCATTGAAAGGTCTGTAGAGGATGATGAATTTTTTATATAACTTGTGTTTATTGGAACTCTTCCTATATTATTTACTTACAATTTCATTATAGGCATCATGATGAATCCTCAGTTGATTCAATTTTAGATTGGATGACAACCAATATTCTTGGTCTACCTCGCATTCTTTAGTATTCAAAGGAGACTCTGGTAATACATGTGCTCTGGGTAATTTAAATGGCATGGTAAATATTTTTTGTGAGGTCTTAGTTGAAGTTATTAGGTGACCCTTAGCATCGATGCAGTTGCCACATATTATTACTAACTAGGCTAGGCTTGTGGTCTAGCTGTGGGCATGGGTCTCATGTTTTTGAGAGCTATATTATTGTTTATCCTAGGTGTTTATGCAAACTCTTTAGCTATTTTTATTGTCATATAGGGGGTGGTGTTATATAACTTGCTTTTTGAACTTTTGTCCGTCACAATATAATATGGTGCTCTTTGTTATCTGTCATTTTCAAGCAAAGTTCATAAGGTATTGACTGCCAACTAATAGAATTGTGGGGGCAACTATTTAAAACGTTATGTCTAATATATTTTTAATGTTTCTTTCAAGCCTTAAAAAAGACGGGCTAACGGGTTGATTTATGTTTCGGAAAAAGAAAATGTTAGGGTAGTGAACTAGTGTCTAGTGATATATATTTAATATATTAATTAGTCCTAATTTCCAGTGCAGAGTCTACCGGTAGTGGGCATTTTCTCTAATGGTTGCAAACTAAAGAATTTTGGTTACTCCCTCCTCCTTAATTATAATGTAATAATTTTTTTCCTCACAGATAAATATGAAAAATTGAAAGTGCAATGTTTGTTTTGTTAAAAAGTGTACTCATATATTTATGAGAAGATACAATATTATCATAAAGATTCATTCCAACAAATAAGATATGTTAGAACTAATATGTATGCCGAGTATGTAGGATTTTTATTTTTTTATAGATTTAACATAGATCCAAAGTTTGTGGATTATGTTTAATATATTTTTTGTTTGAATTGTATGACACATTTCTGGTTCAATAGTAAGAAGATTAATTAGTTGTGGTAATTTAATTGATATTATTTACGAGGGTTTAATTAAGTAATTCATAGTATAAATATAATAGATAACGGTTTTGTAAATAGAAAAAAGAATGATTTTTTATCTTTGGCTAAAAAGTTATATTTTAAAAAAGACTAAACATTGTCTTTGCTAAAAAAAGACAATGTTTTTTAAGTGTTGTAAAAGTAATGTCTTTATAAAAAATAACAACATTTTTTATGTGTTGTTTTTGAGAGAACTTTTAATAATAATATTTTTAACAACACTTTTTCAGCCACATAGATAACATATAAAAAGTGTTGTCTTTCAATTTTTTTTTTTATAGTGAGAGGATGAGAAATTGAGAGAAGTCATGGATGAAGAAATTCAAGCCATTATAAATAATGATGGGGAGTTAGTATCTATTCCAAAAGATCAAAAAAGTCTATTGGAGTCAAATGAATGTATGATAAAAAGAGGAATGCCAATGGAGAAGTAAAAAGTTGTGAACTTGAGTATGTGGCAACTACTTTTTGCACTTGTCATGTTATATGGTTGAGAAGATTGTTAAATGAAATTTATTTGAAACAGGAAGATGCTATAAGGATCATGATTGATGATAAGTTAGCTCAAAGTTGATTGAGGTTCAAGTTTAACGTAAGGAAGATTCAAAATTAAAGGGAGAGTGTTAGAAGTTGAATTAAACTGAAATACATGTAACATAATAAATGTTTGATGTATATGAATTAAGTGAAATATGAATTTTGTAATTTAGCATCTAGATAAAATAAATTTATGTATTAATGATGTACGGTCTACAAATTTCCATTGAGTAATCTAAATAGTCATATAATATAAAATTGCATGACAAATTATTTTTATAATACGTCCACAACTCCTCTTCCTTAAGGGTCTGTTTACTTGGGAGAGTGGAAAGCAAAATTAAGGAAAAGTTTCCACGGTGGAAACTTTTCCGCCGTTTACTTCATTAAAATTTTCCGAAGGAAAAGTAACGCAATCCATCAGCGGATAATTTTGGAGCCAAAATCGATCACCGCAAAATCAGACGGAAAGCAGCGGATGGAAAAAAAAATGACGCATGTACCCCTTTTGCATTCACAAAATTACACCATATACCAAAAAAAATGACGCATGTAGCCTTTTTAACTCACAAAATTACACTATGTACCAAAAAATGACGCATGCACCCTTTTTTATTTACAAAATTATATCATAAGTATTCACCTTCCTCTATCAAGGTAAACAAGTGTGCAAAGGAAAAGATTTCTTCATCTTTTCTTTTCTCTTCCTCCAAAGATAACTTTCTATCGTTGATTCCTTTCCTTTCCTCGTCCACACTCTAGAGTAAACATAGCATAAACGCTATTTGAGAGTCCACCACTACCTTCCAACACTTAGATCTTGAGATCTGTGTAGATGCAATCAGTGATGCCCTATGTGTTTGGGAAGTCAGGAGATTGAGACTTTGAGTATTAGATTGGGAGAGTGGAAGAGTTGTCCGAGAAATCAAGAAGGGGTTGGTGTTTTGAGCAAAAACTAGGTGAGGTAGGGTGAAGGACTACAATTTTGAGTGGAAGACCTATGTAATCTAAGAGAGAGAGAAAATGGAACTAAGAGAGTGACACTAGCAGTGAGAGCGGGACTAGGGAGTGGTTGCTTCAAGCAAAGGGGTCCACAACTACACTATGAGTGGGATGGAAGGATAGAGTAGGATTTTCTAGTCGAAGTGTTGTTTTTCTCGGGTAGTTTCTGGAGTATGTAAACTGATCGTCGAGGCTAGTGTTCGACACTATCTCCGTAAACGATATTGTTCCACTACGGTGCTTAACGGATTGTTGCAATTCGTTCCCAAAATACAACGATGACGAACGTCTCGGAATCGTAGCACTCCGACTTCCGAAACCAGCGAACCTTCTAGTAGACTTCTTGGACTCTTGAATGCACAAGATGAGATGAATGCTTGAGGAAGAGAAGAGAGGATTGAGTGAATATTCCATCATCCGGAGGGTTCTATTTATACTGAAGGAAGAGGTTAAGTGTCCTTTGGGTGAGTGGATGTGTTCTTTGGGCTGGATCGATCTAGATCATCCATTCTGAATGGTTGTAACCCTTCTCCAAGCTCACTTCAATCTCATCCATCAGATCTGAGGAGTTGTGACCCTCAGATCTCGCCTATTGTCATCGGCCATCGGATCTGGATCCATTGATTCGATGCTTCAGATCAAGTCTCATCCCAAGCCGTCAGATCGTTACTCTTTGCGATCCAACGCTCTAGATCGCATCACAAGCGATCCATCATACCTGACGATGCGTACGTGCGAAGTGCAAAGTGCACCTACAAAGCGCCCATTGCGCACGTGGCGGGTGGCGGGCTCACAGGTGCGAGCACCTGCTCGCCCTGGGCTAAGGGAGCACCTGTCCTTTTATTTTTGTGTTAACTCCATTAACACATCTTCATTAATAAGTAGAGAATACACATCGAGAATTTCTGATGTGGGACTATTCTCCCATGCACTTTATTAATGAATAATAAATGTTATTTTGGGTCGACTTTAAACATTAATTTCTCATTCACCCTTAATCGGTTTTGAGCAAATTAATAGTCTAAATCTATCTACGCGAATCGTAGATTTCAATTTTGAAGTCAATTACGACTTTCAACAATTGATGGCTTCCTTCCTCAAAATCGTTTTGGTCCATTTAAGGCCCCAATATCCAACAATCCCCCACATGAATGGAAATTAATGCAATGCGTGTATGCATGCTGACACTTTACAAGAGTCCAATCGATAAGTCACTGCATCGGGAGAGGTAGCTTGTGGCTTTGAACCTTCCGTAGTGAAATGCTATCGAGTATACTAGGCTGCGCAGTGAACGTGATGTCTTGAACTGCTCAGCTGTTGGTGTATACTTAGACAATAACACCCACACAGAGATCTATCTCACCTACTTTAGGTTCTCATGGTTGGTTCCGTTTCGGCCATGGATACCATCTTGGATTCATGAGTGTTTCATTGAAGCGGTCTGTCTTCACACTCACATAGGTGACACTTCTATCAAGAGTATCCTACCATACTCCACCTTATCAGGTATAGAAGTCACTAAAAGCATAAGCTTAACCTCACTACATGAGGTAGGACAGCACAAATTCATCCTAGGATTGGGATAGAGATAAACTATCTAATGTGCTGGATCACAACTTCTGTAACTTCGTTATCACATTGAACCAAGATCTTGGGATCTCCAGTCAACAAGGTTGGATTATCGCTACAGTCGTTTTCAGTTGTAGATTTTTAATATCATTCCTCTTGATGAGCAGTATACTTGATCTCGACTCAACCCCTTAGTTAGAGGATCTGCCAAATTATCTTTGGACTTAACATAGTCGATTGCAATCACTCCATTCGAGATCAACTGCCTAATGGTATTATGTCTACGACGTATATGTCGTGACTTCCCATTATACATATTACTCTGTGCCCTTCCAATCACCGATTAACTATCACAGTGGATTAGTACGGCAGGCACAGATTTCATTCAGCTCACAATATCTTCCAAGAAATTCCGCAGCCATTCAGCTTCCTCAGCTGCTTTGTCTAGTACTATAAACTCGGATTCCATAGTTGACCGAGCAATGCAAGTCTGCTTAGTGGATTTCCAAGATACTGCTCCCCCACCGATCGTGAATACATATCCACTAGTGGATTTGGAGTCTTTTGTATCTGATATCCAATTAGCATCACAATATCCTTCCAACACAGCGGGATATTTTCCATAATGTAATCCATAGTTCATAGTATATTTCAAATATCTGAGAACTCGCATCAATGCTTTCCAATGGGTGTCGTTTGGATTACTCGTAAAACGACTCAGTTTGTTGACCGTACAGGCAATATCCGGACGTGTGCAGTTTGTGAGATACATCAAACTGCCTATTATCCGAGAATATTCCAACTGCGATATGGTCTCACCATGGTTTTTCGCTAAGTGTTGACTTAGATCCATAAATATTTTCACTGTAGAGAGATCGTTCGTATTGAACCTTTTCAATACTGACTCTACATAATGGGATTGTGTCAAAACTATCCCATCGGATGTCCTGAGAATTTTAATTCCCAATATAATATCTTCTAGACCCATGTTTTTCATATCGAAATTCTTGGTCGACATTTTCTTTGTACTCATGATTACCTCATGATTACTGTCCATTATAAGCATGTCGTCTACGTATAGATAGATCATTACATGACATTCAGGTGTGTTTTTGACATAAATACATTTTTCATATTCATTTATTTTGAATTCGTTTGACAGCATTACTTTGTCAAATTTTTCGTGTCATTGTTTAGGCGCTTGTTTAAGTCCGTACAACGACTTAACAAGTCGACACACCTTTTCCTCTTTTCCTAGAGCTACGAACCCCTCGGGTTGCTCCATATAGATTTCTTCTTCCAACTCACCATTTAAGAACGCAGTCTTAACATCCATTTCGTGTATTTCAATGTCATACAGTGCTGCGATGGCTATCAACGCTCGTATGGACGTAATCCTTGTCACCGGTGAGTATGTATCGAAGTAATTAAGGCCTTCCTCTTGCTTGTACCCCTTGGCTACAAGTCTGGCCTTATACTTGTCAATTGATCCATCAGCTTTATACTTACGTTTTAGTATCCATTTACAACCTAATGGTTTATTACCAGAAGGAAGGTCTACTAATTCCCAAGTATGATTATTCATGATAGACTCAATTTCACTATTGACAACTTCTTTCCACATTGGAGCATCGGGTCTAGAGAGAGCTTCACTTAATGTTCTTGGTTCCATTTCTGACATGAAAGTCATGAAATCTGGCCCGAACAATTTCTCAACTCTAGCCCGTTTGCTACGACGTGGCTCTTCACTTTGATCGTCAATAGTCCTTTTATAACAGCTAAGTTCGGTAACGTCATTTTTGTTTGAACTTCCGTTGTTATCACTTTCAACGTTTCCCTTTTTATTTGGGATTACGTTTTTAAAGAATATCGCATTCCGAGATTCTATAGTTGTTCCCACATGTATATCAGGAATGTCTGATTTGTGAACTAGGAAACGATATGCACTACTATTATGGGCATATCCGACAAATACCGCATCGAACGTTTTAGGTCCGATCTTTACTTGCTTTGGTTTAGGTATTTCGACCTTTGCCAAGCACCCCCACACTTTCAGGTATTTGTACGATGGCTCGCGGCCTTTTCATAGTTCATATGGAGTTTTATCATTTTTCTTATGAGGGATTCTGTTGAGAATGTGATTTGCCGATAATATTGCTTTCCCCCACAAGTTTTGAGGTAAGCCTGAATTTATCAACAAGGCATTCATCATTTCTTTTAGTGTCCGATTTTTACGTTCGGCAACACCGTTTGATTGAGGTGAGTAAGGCGCCGTTGTTTGATGGATAATGTCAGATTATGTACAAAATTCATCAAACGGTGCACCATATTCTCCACCTCTATCGTTTCGAATTATTTTAATTCGTTTGTCAAGTTGGTTTTCAACTTCTGTTTTATAGGTTCTGAACGCCTCTAGGGCTTCGTCTTTACTTCTTAAAAGAAAGACATAACAGAACTTTGTGCAGTCATCGATAAAAGTAATAAAATATTTTTTACCTCCTCTAGTTTGCACAAATTTCAAGTCACATAGATCACTATGTATTAACTCTAGAGGAGTTGTTGTCCTTTCCACCGAATGAAAAGGTAGTTTCGTCATTTTCACTTCCACGCACACTTCACATTTGTGTGTTCCGTCAACATTGACGTTTGGTAATAAATTTAATTTGACGAGACGTTTGAGAGTATTATTATGCACATGTCCGAGTCGATCATGCCATAAATTATTACCATCAAATTTTCGGAGTACAGGCATTACAACCATTTTGAATAGACCCTTTTCTAGGTACCCCTTTCCTACGAAGACACCATTCTTCGTAAGTACAAAGTTATCTGACTGGAACACTAGCCTAAATCCGGCCTTGACCAATGCCGCTCCAGAAATTAGGTTCTTACTGATGTCGGGAACATGGAGTACATCAATGAGTGTTAGCTCCTTTCCGGACGTCATCTTCAGAACAACCTTTCCGAGTCCAACAATTGATGACGTCGTGGAATTACCCATATAGAGCTTCCTGCCATTTATCGGAGTATACTTGGAGAACATCGCCTTATCGGAACAGATATGACGAGTTGCTCAAGTATCAATGAACCACTGCTTCGGGTTGGTATCCACCAAGGTGGCTTCAAATACAACCGCAGTGAGATCCAAGTCCTCAAGAGAGGTTGCGACTAGGGCTGTAAATGAACCAAACGTTCGTGAACAGGCTTGGTGTTCGACTTGATAAGAGCTCGTTTATGTTTGTTCAATATGCATCAAGTCAATTAAATAAACAAGCTTGAACAGCTTGATTAACTAAATGAACAAGCTTGAACACATATGTGTTCGGCTTGTTAATGTTCGTGAACAATGTTCGTGAACATGTTCGTGAACAATGTTCGTGAACAATGTTCGTGAACATGTTCGTGAACGATGTTCGTGAACGATGTGTATGAACAATGTTCGTGAACATGTTCGCGAACCATTTATAAGCTTGTATATGTTCTAGTTTGTTTATGAGCTTGTTTGTGGGCTCGTTTATGAGCTTGTTTGCGGGCTCGTTTATGAGTTTGTTTATAGTTATTAGTTGAGTACTTGAGTTTGTTAGGACTTAGGATATGATAATATATATGTCAACTTAAATAAATAGTAATAAAAAAGTGGATGAATTATAAGTTTATTAATATTAATTATGTTTTTATTGGAGTACTAGAATATGAATAAGTAATTAAATTATATGACAATTAACAAATAGATTTTATACAAGAATTTACTAAAATTATAATTTTAGGAATTAGAATTAACTAAGATAATTATAATTTTGAATGCATTAGATAATATGTAAATCAATTTATATTTTAAAAATTGACACTTACATACGGATCCAGAAATTAGAATTAAGAGAGGCTGAATATAATACATTTATACAATAAAAAAAGTTATTATTCAATGAAGTGCTTGTTATATTTTGAAATATAAAATTTATCTATAATATAATATAATATATTATATATCTATCTTTTTAGTTAAATCTTGTTTAATAAAAGATTAAACAATTAGTAAGAAAGTTATTTTTAATTTTATTATAAAATATCTATCTTCATAGGCTTCATTATTAAAAATGCTCGTTTGGTAATGCCGTAATGATGGTAAAAATAAGTTAAAAAATTTCCATTATGCTTGATATTATTCTATCAAACATTGTTAGTAGAAAGTAATTTTTTTTACAGGATTTTCTCTTTAAAAGTTCTTTTCGATTAACATTTTAAATTTTAAAATAAATTTATTAATTTTTATTCCTCTATTGATTATTAATATAATTATTTAATCTGTTTATAATAATATATTGTGTATATATTTATTATCTGTCATGTTATTTTTCTATTAAAAAATTTAAAATTTGTGTAATCCAATATATTATATCATTCAAGATGAATTAGACTAGCTAAAAAAATTAAATTGTGTTATATAACTAATTATTAAAGTTATTAAAATTAATTTTAATCTGTACAATCCATAAATATTTTCATATAGTGTATATTAATTTCAAATGTTATCGTCTTATATTAATAATTTCATTGAATTAAGTTATTTGAATTATATTTTTAAATATTTACCGATGTAGTGATGTTTGAGACAATAAAAAAAAATGAGTATCATAAGATACTATATCTCAATTTTCAAATTTTACAATTCCACCGACACAATGGTAGCGTTGAATACACTAAGAATGATAATGGTAAATGAGTCCGATTCTATATACTTCACCTTAATTTATTATATTTACTTTATCTTCATTGAGTATTAAACTTTCATCCTCATCAACATCCTCATCCACATACCGTCACCCGTCGAAGCCCCCCGACCACGCAGGACGCACAAGGGGGGGACCCATGGGATCATCCCCATATATAATCGGGTATTCGAGAAAAAATCCCTTCATATACCATCATCCATTCGGATTATTATCCTCCATTGGGTTCTTTGCAATCCCTAAAACACACCATGGGTCATCTTGAGCACCAAAAGGTTCAAATCTTCGGGATTGCAATCTCTAAAGCCCTAGATCCTACATTCAAACTACTATAACAATCAGGTTACTGTGTGGACTATTTTTTGTGCTTTCAGATTTATTCGATAGACGAGCCAATAGAAGAGTGTCTACCTTTAAGATTAATCGAACCGAAGGCTTAGATACCTAGATTATCAAAATATATATATATATAAATTTAATAATTCATCTTCATCTCTATTGATTTTTATTTATTTTTAACAAAAATAAAAAATATTAAGTAGTAACATATTTACATATATCAGTTGATAAAAGTGTCTTTGAGTCTTTGATTTTATTTCTAAAAGAATATATAGGTTAAGTCTCATATTAATTCGATTAATTAAAAATAATTAATTAAATATAGATTTATTTAAATAAATCATATATATAATTGGATTAATCAAATAAATTATATTAATTATTATTCTTATAATTATTAATTTATTTATTTTGAACTAAATATGTAAAAACTCAATTTAAATTTTAAAATATATAATATTAATTTTCAATAATATTATTAGTTATTTTTCTCAAATATTAAATATATTTTAAATTCTAAGAGGGATATAAGAATTTTAAATTATTAGTTTTCTATTTTTAAATGATTATTTTTTTTTAAGTATTATCAACTATTTTTTAATCAATTTTCTAGATTGGTATACAATTCCTCTTTACGCAACATCACCCATTCGCCCCATCGAGACCGAGGCGTCGGCGTTACCTTACTTTGCAGCGTCCCAATGTCTTCTTCCCGAATCCCGACTTTTTCCTCTTCGCCGTCTTCGGCTTCTAATCCAGCCAAAAACCTAAATTGGTTTCCAAGGTTCGTTCTGGTTTCCACTGCTTCCTTTATTTTTCTTCTTGTTTCTACTTCTTTCTGTTTTTTCTCCTCACAAATCACAACTCGCTTTCACACAATCATACTTCTCTTTAGTCTTCTTCGACGGACGACGATCGTGCACTTCCAAACTCATTTTCCTGGCCACACTCAGCACCGGATGCTCTTTGCCCTAACCTTCCAGTAGCGATCTACCAAACTCCTTCCAATAGCGCTTTGCCTTGCTCCATAAAAGATTGGTAATTTTTATTTTTTCTTCTTTTTTCAATGGTTACTTCATTGTTTTGTTTAATTAAGTTTGATATGTCTTATTAACTCTATATGATATCATCAGTTCACTTTTGTTCTAATTAGTGACAAATTTTCGATATCATTTGTTTGGATTTACTTAGGGTTTTTATCTTCTTTGGTCATATATGGAGGAGACAAATGTTTCTATTATTGAGGCAAATATTGATCAAGAAGTTGAAGAAAGTAAGGATAGTCCATTTGATAAAAAGAAACGGAAAAAGACTTCAAAGGTTTGGGATGACTTTAGTGAAGTCAGTCTTGCTAATGGCATAAGAAAAGCCAAATGCAACCACTGTTGCCAATTATTTTCAAAGAATAAGGATGGTGTCACAACACAATTGTTTAGACATCTAAAAGTTGTACAAAACGCCAAATTTTATTAAACAAGGGTCAAAAACAACTTCATCTTGCTCAAACTGCAACTTCTATGACTACGAGTGAATTAACAAACTTCAAATATGATCAAGGGAGAATTAGAGAAGTTATGTCTCATATGATTATGGTGCATGAGTTACCATTTAATTTTGTTGAGTATGATTTGTTCAATGCCTTAATGAGAACAGCTACTCCAAATTATCAAAGTATTTCGCGTGCAACAGCTAAAGCAGATTGTATAATGAGCTATGAGATGGAGAAAAAAAGGATCAAGTTCATGTTGAAAGATACAAATAGAGTTAGCATCACAACAGATTTATGGAGATCAGGGCAGAAACTCAAATACATGGTTTTAACATGTCATTTCATAGATTCTGATTGGAAATTGCAAAAGAGGATCTTAAATTTTTGTAATGTTCCACCTCCTCATACTGGAATTGTCTTACATGATGCTTTATATAAATGTTTGCAAGAATGGGGTATAGAAAGTAAAGTGTGGACAATCACTGTTGATAATGCCTCTAACAATGATTCTGCAGTAAGAATTTTAAGAGAAAATCTTTTGTTCCAAAAGAAACTTCCTTTAAATGGACAACTATTTCATGTTAGATGTTGTGCTCATATTTTAAATATTTTAGTTCAAGATGGATTATCTGAAATTCAGAGTATAATTGAAAATGTTCGAGAAAGTGTAAAGCACATTTCAGCTTATGAGGCACGCCTTCACATTTTTTCTGACATAACCAAACAATTGAGGTTATCATCAAAAAAGTTGATTTTGGATTGTTGCACTCGGTGGAATGCTACTTACGCCATGCTTGCCTCGGCTTTGGAGTTCAAAGATGTATTTCCTCGTTATCAACAAAGAGATTCTGATTATCAATATTTACCAAGCGAAGAGGATTGGATTCGTGTTCAAGAAGTTTGTTCATTTTTGGAGCTTTTTAATGAACTCACAAAAATCATCTCAGGTATCAATTTCAATTAGTTAAATATTTATTTTAATAGACTCATGTGAATGTTCTTATCTAGGTATTCTCTCAGCTTATTTATAGCCTTAACCTTCACTTATTTATTTGATACTAAATCTTCCAATTTCATATGTATTACAGGTAGTGAATATTCTACTTCAAATTTATTTCTTCCTGAACTTTGGCAAGTGAAAGAGATACTAGATCAACAAATTTTAATTGGGAGTTCATTCATGAAAGCAATGACTATAAAGATGAAGACTAAATTTGATAAGTATTGGGGTCAATGCAATTTGGTAATCTCTATAGCTGCTATTTTAGATCCTAGGAACAAAATGAAGCTTATTGAGTTTGCTTTTCCTATAATTTATGAGCATGAAGTTAGTGCCAATCAAATTGTTTTAGTGAAGAATAGTTTGTATGAGTTATACAATGAATATGTCACTGCACGAAGAAAAAAAATCCAACAAAAATCTCAATGGTGATTCAAATGGTGATGGTTTTGACCCCACTTCAAATGCAAATAATGAGAAAGGAAAAGCTATTATGACAGGACGGTCAAAGTTTGATAATTTTATTAGAAATATTGATACTGTTCAACATGCCAAATCTGAATTAGACATATATTTAGATGATGGTATTTATATATGTCAAAATGATGAAACTCACTTTGATGCATTAGAGTGGTGGAAAACAAATAATCTCAAATATCGAATTTTGTCAAAGATGGCTTGTGACATATTATCTATTCTCATTACTACTGTTGCTTCAGAATCAGCTTTTAGTGCTGGTGGTAGGGTGATCGATAATTATCGTGCTTCATTAGGAGTTGAAATAGTTCAAGTTCTACTTTGTGGTGAGGATTGGTTTCGTCATCTTTATGGTATCAAAAGAAAGAAAAAGGTAATTCATTATTTATTTTTATGATTTTTGTTTGTAATTTAGTATTTAACTTATGATATTTTAATTTTGAATAGGATCACAAGGAAGATGTCAAGGAGTACAATTTATCTTAGCCATTTTCATATGCTAAAGCAATGGTTCTTGACGGTATGTTTTTATTAAATTATTGATTCTTTAATATTGTTTGCTCATTTCATTTTGATGCTAACCCTTCTTGATGATCTTTATTTAGTATGCTAATATCAGTAACTGGACTAAATTCTATTAACTCCTTATACTTTGCCTCTCACTATTGTATAAAATGACATTGCAATCTTAATTGGTGATTTCATTTTGATGCTAACCCTTCTTGATGATCTTTATTTAGTATGTTAATATCAGTAACTGGACTAAATTCTATTAACTCCTTATACTTTGCCTCTCACTATTGTATAAAATGATATTGCAATCTTAATTGATGATTTTTTGTTTTCTTTTTAGGATGAGAAAGGCTGAAAGGGTTAAGGTGAGTGTTTGCCTCTTTGGTATTTGGAGATGGGAAAGTTGCATTCTGGAGACTCCACAACAATTTAGTAATATTTTTGTAATGAAGTATGACTTTTTATTTTAAAGTTTGAATTTAAAGTTGGATACTCTATATAATTGTTATGGTTTTGGTATAAAGTTGTATTCTCATGTGGTTTATTTATTTAAGTTCTGAATTATGGATATTATTTGCTTATTTGGTGCCCTTTTTAAAGTTTTTATAAATAATATTTCTTTATTATGATAATTAAAGAATATTTATCTTACAGATTTTGAGTAATGAAGTTTATGACCAGCTTTATTAAGCTTATGAATAAACAAATAAGTTCTTATAAAAAAATACTTATAATTATTTTTTAAAACAAACAAGCAAGCTCGACTTAAAGCTTGGTAATGGATAAACAAGCCGAGCTTGTTAAAGCCTGAACAAGCCGAGCTTGTTAAAGCCTGAACAAGCCGAGCTTGTTTCGAATCCGAACCAAGCTCGATTCGAGCTTGTTTAAAAGCTCGATACAAGTTAAACGAGCCAAGCTCGATTCGAGCTTGTTTAAAAGCTCGATACCAGTTAAACGAGCCAAGCTCAATTCAAGCTCGAACCAAGCCCGATCTTAAAAAATATAAACCAAGCCAAGCTTGAACAGTCATTTTAAAAGCTTGGTTAATTTTAGGCTCGGCTCGGCTCGGCTCGATAATCTTAACAAACAATCCTGAACACTATAAAGCTTGGCTCGGCTCGACTCGTTTACAGCCCTAGTTGCGACATGATTCACAGCATCCTTTGGCCCCTTGGTTGGCTTCTTTGGGCGTCTGCAGTCCTTGGACAGGTGTCCTGCCTTTCCACAGTTGTAGCAGGAGCCTTTGAACTTCTTTGCTTGAGCCTTCTTTTTGAACTGCTTCAGCTTTTTAGTGTTCGGCTCAACCAGGTTGGACATTTCGTCTATAGTCCGCTTGGTTCCTCTGGAGTCGGATAACTTTCGATTATCCTCCTCTATTCGTAGCCTCAGGATCAGGTCTTGCAGCCCTATCTCCTTTTGCTTGTGCTTTAGGTAATTCTTGAAATCTTTCCATGACGGAGGGAGCTTCTCAATTACCGCAGCAACTGCGAATGTCTCGTTCAGCTTCATGCCTTCGGCGTCCAGATCATGCAGTATTAAATGCATATCTTGGACTTGAGATGAGACGCTTTTTGAGTCCACCATCTTGAAATCCAGAAACCGACCGACGATGAATTTCTTCAATCCAGCATTTTCGGTCTTGTATTTCTTCTCAAGGGATTCCCACAAAGATTTTGCCATCTCCAGAGAACAATATACGTTATATAACGTGTTGTCCAAGGCGTTGAGTATATAATTGTGGCACAGAAAATCTCCGTGAGACCACGCATCGCTAGCAGCCTTACTACCTTCCGTAGCGGCTAGCGTGTCTTCGTGCAAAAACCGTACAAGGTTTAACGTTGTTAGATAAAACAGCATCTTCTGCTGCCATCTTTTGAAGTCGGTTTCGGTGAATTTCTCCGGCTTTTCTCCGTGCGGAATGGTTGTCGGAATGGCGGTCGGAACGGCCGTCGGAATGTCGTTGGTAGTCATATCAGTTTGCACGAAATATCGTTTACGACTGTTTTTCCCGGGTAGCTTCTCGAGTATGCAAACTGATCGTCGAGGCTAGTGTTCGACACTATCTCCGTAAACGATATTGCTCCGCTACGGTGCTTAACGGATTGTTGCAATTCGTTCCCAAGATACAACGACGACGAACGTCTCGGAATCGTAGCACTCTGACTTCCGAGACCAGCGAACCTTCTAGTAGACTTCTTGGACTCTTGAATGCACAAGATGAGATGAATGCTTGAGGAAGAGAAGAGAGGATTGAGTGAATATTCCATCATCTGGAGGGTTAAGGAAGAGGTTGAGTGTCCTTTGGGTGAGTGGATATGTTCTTTGGACTGGATCGATCTAGATCATCCATTCTGAAGGGTTGTAACCCTTCTCCAAGCCCACTTCAATCTCATCCATCAGATCTGAGGAGTTGTGACCCTCAGATCCCGCCTATTGTCATCGGCCATCGGATCTGGATCCATTGATTCGATGTTTCAGATCAAGTCTCATCCCAAGCCATCAGATCGTTACTCTTTGCGATCCAACGCTCTAGATCGCATCACAAGCGATCCATCATACCTATTTGATCAACGGTAGTCATCCATTCCCTAAGTCAACTGTCCAGTCATCTCCCTTTGCCCACGAGGATGCCGCATAGGTACTGCCACGTCAAGTACGAGCCTGACACGTCACCCGAGTGCCACGTAGGCACTGCAATTTAAGCTCCTCAATGCTCCTCGCGACGATGCGTAGTGCGCCTACAAAGCGCCCATTGCGCACGTGCGCACGTGGCGGGTGGCTGGCTCACAGGTGCGAGCACCTGCTCGCCCTGGGCTAAGGGAGCACCTGTCCTTTTATTTTTGTGTTAACTCCATTAACACATCTTCATTAATAAGTAGAGAATACATATCGAGAATTTCCGATGTGGGACTATTCTCCCATGCACTTTATTAATGAATAATAAATGTTATTTTGGGCCGACTTTAAACATTAATTTCTCATTCACCCTTAATCGGTTTTGAGCAAATTAATAGTCTAAATATATCTACGTGAATCGTAGATTTCAATTTTGAAGTCAATTACGACTTTCAACAATTGATGGCTTCCTTCCTCAAAATCGTTTTGATCCATTTAAGACCCCAATATCCATCAACTTTTACAATCGATTAATTTTGGAGGCAATCAATTGGATCCTACGAAAGATTCCTATCGTATAAAATATGATAAATACAATTGTATTCGGATGGAATACCCATGATCATGAATTTTCAAAAATCCACAAGCGTGGATGCGCTGTGCGAGGTTAGAACCTCCGTGAGCTAGGAGTCCCTATCCCACCTTTACCTAGGGGTGTCAAAAATGAACCCGACCCGACGACCCAACCCGAGTCGACCCGAAAAAAATCGGGTTCGGGTTGGGCATTTTCGGGTTCGGGTTGGAGGGTTGGAGAGTAAATGAGTCTCGGGTTGGGTCGGGTTGGGTTCGGGTTGACCCGGGTTGACTTAAATATAGGGTTTTGTGGGTTTTTTTGGGGTTAAATCAAATTTTATTTTAAAAATTTAGATGTTTTTATGTATATTAATATCATGTTTGTATGATAATGATGGAATATTGAGATAAAAGTGAAGAATTATAGGAAAAATAGCCCAAAAAAGTCATTTTGAATCGGATTTTCGGGTTATATGGGTCGGGTTCGGGTTGATCGGGTTGGTCGGGTTCGGGTTCGGGTTGAGGTGTTTTAAGTTGAACTCGGGTTCGGGTTGGGTTAAAAAAAAAAAAAAACTCAATCCGACCCAACCCGACCCGACCCACCCGAATTGACACCCCTACCTTTACCATCATAAGAGAGGGGGTTTAGGTTCCACAGTAGATGGTTCCAAAGTTATGGTTCATTAGGTCAGTAGAGAAAGGATTTGGTCGAAAAGAGACCAAGTAGACTAGAAAAAATGATATTTTAAAGCAAGTTTGCTGTTCTTATACGTTTCATATGAGGCAGAGCCGGCCTTGGGCCGGCCCATGCCCAGGGCCCCAAAATATAAAGGGCCCCATACGTTTTTCTTTTTAAAATCAATTTTTTCTCCTTTCCTCACAGAATCCTTTGTCAAGATGCCAAAGCCCTAGCTCTCTATCCGACTCACCCTTGCGATTCTCCTCACCAAGACCTCCCTCGCTGCGATGACTACAAGCCGAGAATCGGCTCTTTGTCTTTGTGCCTTTGTCTTGGGATCTATTGTGGAGTTGAAAAAGTTGGTTAGACACTCAAGTAGTTAGGCTCGACCTCAGTAAGAACCATCTTTCTGGTGAGATTCCAAGTGGAGCCACTGATCTTCCGGTCCTTAACGCATTGGACCTGTTGGTGAACGATTTTTCTGGTGAAACCCCGCCTCCCTCTAGTCTCCCTCACTTTCCGATGAGATTCCAAGTGGGGCCGATGATTTTTCCCGTTGTGCTCTCCCTCGTCGTGACAAAACTCCTTTGCCGATAAACGCTCGTGCTTTTCATTTTATTTGTTAATCATGCTTTTGTTTTGTTTCTGCACAGTGTATTTTTCATATACATATAATGAGTTTGACCCAAAACAGAAGTGCATGGTAACTGTTTCTGCTTCTTAACGGTCATGACTATTGTTTCTACTTAAATTGAATTCTTTCACCTTGTTGTTATTGTTGTTTTGAAGAGGCAGATCGTCAGTGGTGCTCAGTTGTGATCTCATGATTACGAACCGTTTGCTTTCGGTTATAATTCATTTATACTGAGTTTTAATTTTTCTTATCAAGTGAAATATATAAGTAATATTATCTTCTTTTAGATAAAAAGATTTTAATTCTTAAACACTGTTAACTTAATTATATTGTTTAAGTTGCTTAAACTCAAAGTGAATATATTTGATATGTCTTCTTGGTGTTCTCTTAGTTCTTTCAGATTCCTATGTTGATGTTGAAATAAAGATTACGGAAGTAAGCTGACTAGGCTACATTTATTATTATTATTATTATTATTATTATTATTTTCTAATTTGGTATCATGATTTTATGTTATATTACTTTGCTTATCTCTTTATATTTTTTAGTTAAATTTTTCTCCGTAGTAAGTGTTCGTTTACTAAAAATTTAAATGATTATTCTTTGTAAACATCTGTGTTCTAAATGAAATTGTTTACAAATATAATTGTTATTCATGAATAATTTAATAGTGTAGGAATGGAAAAAGTTATATCCATAGTTTTAAAATTGATGCTTCATTTGTATTTTTATATTAGAATTATAAAAATTTATATATAAATAAAAAAGGAACACCATTGTAAGATTAAAATACTTGTAAAACGTGCAATTATACCAGCAAACGAAACATGTATTTAAATTTTTACATATATTTTCTTTTAATTATTGAAAGAACAATATTAATTTATCACAAATAGGGTGAATGCAATCTCGAAAGAAGCAATGCTTGAATGATAAAATTAAAACATAATTTATAATTTCATCTCGGGCCTTTAAGTAATAAAAACCGTCTCTTATACGAGGAATGACACATTGTTTGCTTTTATGTTACACATTCCATGTATTTCTAATGTATTTTTGTCACTTTCTAAACTTTAAATTCGGTTTAGGGTCTAAATTTTAAATTTTAAATTTTAAATTTTAAATTTTAAATTTTAAATTTTTTTAAAAAATACACTAAGGTGGACATCATATCAAAATCTACCTAATAAATATACCATAATTTTAAATACACGATTTGGTAAAATACCTTTTAAACTAAAGTATTAGTATATTTCTCTTGTTTTTGAATAAGAATATAAATGTTTTCTTCAATTATTCAATTAATACGATTGATTTATTGTTCCGATACGATACATCACAACTAAAAATTAAATCCAAAATTCTGCTCGTTTTACACCGAAGCAACCAAAGCATCACGAAGAACCACCGGCGGACGACGTCCTCGGAGAGGTGACAGGGAACAGCGGAAGCAGCCTTGGCGATTCCGCGGCGCTCCTCGGCGACGAGTGCAGGTAGAATCCCTTCTCCGGGATGCCCCACTCCTCCTCCTCCTCCTCCGCCGTCGTCCTCTGAAAGGGGTCCAATGTCAGCGGCGTGATGGGGCTTATCAGAGCCATCGAAGGGAAGTCCAGCACGCTCGGCGACAGGATCGCCGGCGACGAAGGCTTCTTCGAGTGCGCCGGCGGTCGGATCATTTTGAGGTTCTTGAGGCTCCTACGGCGCTCGTTGAGTTTGAAACACGTCTTCTTGGGGCCTAGCAGGGCCTTGCTCCCCGCCACCGTCGTGGTGCCGTGGCCGGTGAGCATCTGGACGACCTGCCTGAAGGAGTCAGTGTCAGCCTCGACGAAGGTAGTCCGGCAGCCGTCGGCATCCATGGATTTCGTGCTCTCCTTCGGTCGAATTCCACCATTGTTGACGCTGACGCAGCTGCTGCCGGCGGTGAGGCGAGGAGAGCTGGACCAACTGGCTACACCCGACTCCATGAGTCTACTCTGCTCCCGTCAAAATGGTGAACTGGAGAAGATTAATAGAAAAAGATAAAAAGCCGGAGACTCCATGGATTTGGTCCTGAAACTCCTATTATGTAATTAGTCAACTAAAACACACATAGATTTTGTCTTCATTGCTTGAGTCAACGGTAGTTGTTAGATGACACCTTAAACTGCCTTAGGGAACCTTTGGCCCTGTTTGACTCGGCGCATGAAAATTTAGCAGAAATGTTTTGTTTTATTTTAATTTACTTTAATCTTTCTGAATGTATATATTAATCATCTGCCGTGTTTGACTTTGAAAGATTCATGGAAACAAAATTTGAACGTTTCAGAAACGATTCAATTGGAACGAGCTTGCCTGCAGTGTGTCTTCCCTGACTCTTCCTATTCTGTCAGCTTCATATCATTTATGTTGCTGAATGCATCAAACTCGTTAAATAAAAAAAAAAAAAAAAAAAAATCTAAACAAAACAAATTGATTTTTTTGTATTTTTTAAAATCAATAATAAAATTTGTATAACTGCTATATTTTAATTTAAAATTTATTAAAATAATAATATTACGAAGTGAAACTAAAAATTAAATTAACTTAATATCTTTTCATAAATTTATGATAAATTTAAAATTTATTAGAAAAAAAATTCTGATTATTTTTTATATAAAAAATATGTATTACTATGATTTTTTTAGTTTCATATCTTAAAATGGACAACACTACGAATGAAGAATTTTCTATAAATATTTTGGGCCGACGACGTTAGAAAACATACCTTTCTCAATATTTTAGCTAAGATCAAGTATAATATCTGTTTTTATCAGTTTAATATCTGATATAAAAATTTAAATTAGTTTTTTATAAGGGAGAGTCTGTTATATTAACTTGTTGTTAGAGTTCTCGAGTATCGTCCTTGCGTTGCACTACTACATGAGCTTGACGCACTCTTAGTAAGTTTAATTTATGGATCTGAGGTATTAATTTCTGTGTATTGATACATTATATTATTGAGAGATTGTTGGTGCAATCGTCCTCAGGTTAAGATTGACCAGTTTGACTAATCTCGAGTGGACTCGAGCTTGAGTTTCAATGTTTGGACAATATGTGAACAGAAGTCAAATAGGTCAAGGTTGACCGCATATTTGATGATATGTACAAAAAAGTCAAGTAGGTCATGGAGGACCAACTACTTGATTGAGAAGTCCTAACTTAATATTAGGTAAGACAAAATCCTAATTCGAGAGTTAGACAAGGGTAATGTCCTAATTGAAGGTTAGACATGGAAAAGTCCTAACTCGAGGGTTAGGCATGGGTAAAATTATAACTGCAATTAGGCAAAGGAAAGTTTAAGTGAATCAAGGAGAACCGCATGTTAGTAAAGGAAAGTCTAAGTGGGTACAGGAGGATCACACGTTGGCAAGAGGAAAGTCCTAACTATAGTTAAGAAAGAAAAAAAAAATCCAAGTGGGTCAAGAAGGACCGTACTTGGTGATTGGAAGTCCAATGAAAAGTGTTGATGTTGCAAGTACCAGCTAATCGAACTTAATTTTGATAATGACAAAGAGTTCAAAGTTAAGTTGCATTGTGATCTAACAAGCTTACTTGAGTGTACAGGAAAAATCTAGTTGAGACTAGGCAATAAAGTCTTGGTCAAGGAATTGGGCATGAAGTCTTGGTCAAGTGGACTGGGTAGAAGTCTTGACAGATGGAGGACATCAGGCGGAAGTCCTTGTTAGGATCTCTTCGTACGGCTAGAGAGGGGGGGTGTGAATAGCCGACCCCAATTGCTCGCGTTTCTTTCTACAAACTAGGGTTAGCGCAGCGGAAACTAAATGCAGAAAGAAAACAGGAGAAGAAATCAAACCTCTACGCAAGGATGTAACGAGGTTCGGAGATGAAACTCCTACTCCTCGGCGTGTCCGTAAGGTGGACGAAGCCTATCAATCCGTCGGTGGATGAGTCCCCGGAAAACCGGCTAAATCAAACTCCTTGTGGGTGGAGAAACCTCGCCACAATCACTTGCAACAGCAAGCTAAGAGTACAAGAGAATAGCAAGAACAAAATACAACAGGAATGTAAACACAGTAGCTTGCCTTCTCGTCGACTGGGGTCCCGGATGAAGTAGCAACTTCACGGACAGATGCAACAAGCAACTTAGCAGCAGCTGATCCAATCGTGGAATGAAGCTCACGCGAAGCTTCGACAAGGAGGAGCTCAACAAAGCTCAAGCACAACGGCACAGGAAGGAAGAAGAAGAAGTTCTCGTGCAGCAGCCCTCGACCCCTTTATGTTCCGTCCCTGATCGGTCCATGGACCGATCAGGGAACCTCCTGATCGGTCCATAGACCGATCAGGCTTTGGTCCCTCGTCTGATCGGTGTCTCCTGATCAGTCTTGTGGACCGATCAGGGAACATCCTGATCGGTCCATAGACCGATCAGGCTTCGGTCCTTCCGCCACTGATCTATGCCTGATCGGTCTGCCGGACCGATCAGGCCATGGGTGGATCGGTCAGCAGACCGATCCACGTCTTTCTTCTCGCGAGGTTTGAGCCACTGATCTGATTCTGATCGGTCACCAGACCGATCAGGGCAACCGCAGTATCACTGGACCGGTCACCAGACTGATCCAAACTTCTCAGCCCTAAACCTAAGGCTTCCACACCAATCATCCGGTCAACCTTGACCTGTTGGTACATCATCCCTAGCATCTGGTCACTCCCTTGACCTGCTAGCACTCCCCGCTAAGTGTCCGGTTAATCCTTTTGACCCACTTAGACTTTTCCCCACCAGATGTCCGATCACCCTTGATCCATCTGGATTTTTCCCTTGTCCGGCTTCACTCACCAGGACTTTCCACACTGCCTAACATCCCAGTTAGGACTTTCCCACTGCCTGGCTTCACTCACCAGGACTTTCCAACTGCCTAACATTCCAGTTAGGACTTTCCCACTGCCTGGCTTCACTCACCAGGACTTTCCAACTGCCTAACATCCCAGTTAGGACTTTCCCTCGTGCCAAGCTCCCTGCTTGGACTTCTCCGTGCCAAGTCTCCATACTTGGACTTTTCCAGTGCCAAGTCTCCATACTTGGACTTTTCCCGTAGCCAAGTCTCCATACTTGGACTTTTTCCCGAATCAGGTCAACCAAGTCAACCTTGACTTACGGTTGCACCAATAATCTCCCAAACATCTATTCTTGTCCCATATCAAGAATAGAACTCTCTCACGAATGTCAAACATCAACATGCAACTCAACTAGGTCAACCTTGACCTAAGGTTGCACTGACAATCTTCCCAAGTCAAACATCAAAATACAACTCGAGTCAAGTCACCTCGAGTCGGGTCAACCAGGTCAACCTTGACCTAAGGTTGCACCAACAGTCCTGGGGGTCGTAAGCACCAAGCAGAAGTCTAGGTAGGTTGAGGATTGGATGTTTAACAAAAGTCCCAAGGGTCAAGGTCAGATGTTGAGTAAAAGTCCAAATAAGTGTTTGACAAAAGGTAACTCTCCTAAGAGAAGTCGGTGAGGATGCATTCTCCGTTAAGGGAATAGTAGGCATCGGTTCGATCTACGGATTCATGCAAAAATCGAAAGTCAAAATCGAACAGTTCTGAGACTGTCAAACTAAATTAAAATGCTATATTTTATCTTTTGTGTTAACTCTGTGGTGCAGAACATTGAAGCTAGAAGTTGGCCAAAAAAGGGACTTCCAAGCGCTCGGGAACGGTCCAGGCACTAGGATATCGAAGCTGTAAGTACTCTATGTTGGTTTTAATATGATCAACCAAATTAAGTTATGCTCTGCGATTTTGATGCCTTGTATCTGAATGTGTAGGGACTTAGGAACGCAAGAGGTCGAGAGAAATATACAACAGATGAGAAGGATGACACGGGAATCGAGTCGATGGGATCGGTGTATTCGAGGGACGAGAAGCTGCATAAGAGTACATCGACAAAGCAAGAAGGATGCGCGTAGCGCTTCCGAGAGATGAGAAGTCAGAGCGAAAGGCTCGGACCACCAAGTCACCTTCAAAGGAATGTCGCAGTGGATCACTCTTTGGGTCCACGTTAGCATCAGTCCGGGCGCCCGAACATGGTCCAGGCACTCAGACATGAAAAAAAGTCTATCTTCACAATGTTATATAACCGTTACGAGCAGATAAGTTTGCCACCCTGGGGGCACCCGGAGAAGGTCCAGGTGCCCGGAGCTACCACATTAACAAACTACTAGTTTTGACCAGTGGGCTATAAATAGAGCTCTGGTCTTCTTCATTTTGACAACACTTATTGTAATCGAGTTTCCATTCTGTTCTTTGTTTATCTGAGCTGTCAATGTTTTATACGAGGCTTCTCCACCTTTAACTTGTGTCAAAGGAGTCGACATACAGAGCTTCTTTTGCCTTGGATTAGCAATCTCTCCGATTGCAAACCAAATAACTCCGGTAGTCTCGTACTTTGTTTTAAATATTCCTTTTCTTTATTTAAAGTGTTTGTCTAATTTAAAAGTTAAAAGCTTTGAGAAGGGTACATTTTTTTCAGACAATTCACCCCCTCTTGCCGGTCGCACCGGGATCAACAAGTGGTATTAGAGTGAGGACACTTAAGAAAGACTAACCGCCGACCGAAGCAAAGAAATCAATGATTGGACTAAGCCTCAACCCACCAAAGTTTGAGGGGGAGTTCGTATATTGGAAATGTCGAATGGAGATATTTTTAAGAATAGATTTTGAAATTTTTTTAATAATAAAATATGATTTTACAGTTCCCAAGTATCAACAAGAAAAAGAGAAAGAAGAAAACCTTTGGACGAAGAAGGAACAAAGTGACTTCGTAGCCAACAGCAGAGTGGAATACCACTTGCTAAGTGTATTACCGCCTCAAAAAGTCAATCCCATTAGAAGCTACATCTTGGCCAAAGAACTCTGGGAGAAATTCTTGGAGCTCCATGAAGGCACATCCGAAGCGAAGCTTCCACGACAGGATATCCTTCGGAGTAAGCTAACAAACTTCCGCTTAGAAAAAGCTGAGATAATGGTTCAACTATACACAAAAATTAAGGAGCTGATCACTAGACTGATCAATCTTGGTGAAACAGTAACTAACTAGGACTCGATCCGCTATCCACTCGACGTCTTTCCCAGAACTCCAGAGTGGATCTCAATAATAGACACCTACTATATATCTAAGGACTTGAAGGTAAATATCTTAGAAGAACTTTTTTTGACTTTAGAATTACATAAATCTAGATGTCCAGGTACAAGAAAAGAGCCAAGTCAGAACCTGACACTAAGAGCCAATGAAAAGAACAAGCCAGAGTCGAACTCAGATCTTGATGCATACCAAGAAGCGTATATGGTAAGAAAATTTAAAAAGTTTTTAAAATCTAATAAGTTTAAAGAAATGCAGATTAGGAAAAATCCAAGAAGCAAAAGAAAGGTTCACTGCTACAATTGTCAGAAAGAAGGGTATATAAAGGATGACTACCTAGAGCTCAAGAAGGAGAAAGACAAAGGGTCAAGGCGAACCAAGGACAAGAATCTCAAGGTCACTTGGGATGAAAGTTCTTCATCCGAATCCGAGATAGAAGCCTATGTTAGACTAGCACTGATGGTTAATCACGAAGAACCAAGCAACTCAGAAGCTAGCATCGATGAAGGATGAGCCATATCAGATGAATCTAGTGATGCAAGGGAGAATTAAGTTTCAGATTCGACATAATAAGTGAGGTATGTCTCTTATCTCCTGATTAATTATATTTTGAAATAAAGTTCATGTCAAAGTTAATGTGTAAATTGAAAACAAAAATTGAAAAAAAAATTAGAAATAAAAATAATCTTAGTAAAATCATATTTATTAGAGGATTTTGATAAATTAAAAATTCTAAGTTAAAATAAAAATTAGGTCAATTAGAAAAGGATAATGCAGATTCACACAAACATAGAAATATTCAGGAATTAAATTAGTATTATAGATTTTATAAGGGCTAAATAAGAAAAAGTAACAAGAAAATATATACCAAGGAAATTTCTGATTAATCCAGTATGTGTGAACCTATATTAGGTTCCAAAATCATACTTAGGTTAAATTTTCATGTGTTAATTTTAATTTACCTTAATATTTTATTTGCATATTTAAATTTGTCAAAAATTTTAAATAAATTGTTTCGTATCCTTTATGTTTGAGATTAATTAGATCTTAATTTTTTTCGTGAAATTTTTTTCACTACTCATCAAAAGGAAATATTTTGAAAATTTTTTACCGTTAATCAATTTTCTATGAATTTTTTTTACCAAAATATCAATTTTAATATTAAATTTTTTTAAAAAGGCATTCTTCAAAAATTTAATTTTTCTACAATATACTTTCTATTTTACATACTTAGAAAAAGTTATACATTTTTTTAAGCTCGAAATCTATTTTTAACATCTTTTTTAGAAAATTGTATCTCTCTGAATAAAATAAATTATTACTGCTTATATTAATTTTGGTTATTTATGAAAATTTTATCACTATTTTTTATAAGTATTTTTAACCATGAAAAAATTTTCAACAATTAAAAATAATTTAAAAATTATTTCTTCTAAAATTAATTTTTAAATCGTAAAAATTTAGATTTTTGAAAAATAATTCTCAAAATTTTTCTAAGTGTTAGTAATTGTATTTGAAACCCTTAGAACTTATCTCAAAGTTTATTATTTAATATTTTTATCTTTATTTTTAACGTGATCAAAGGGAAGAAATAAATGATAGATTAAGTCTAGCGGAGGATTTATTTACATTGCATCCAAATTTATTTATTGCAATTAATTTATACATAGTTATTTTCTTTACTATCTTGGTTTAAACCCTAACTTAACTTGAGTGATCACATTAAAAAGAGGGAGATTGTAAGTACCCCGTGTTTATTTTGATGTGATTAACCAAGTTAAGTGAGGCTCTGCGGTTTTGATATCTTGCGCCTAAGTGTGCAGGAACTTAGGAATGTAAAAAGTCGAGTGGAAGATGCAACGAATGAGAAGGATGGCACGGGAATTGTGTGGACTGTCTTGGTGCATCCGACGGACGAGAAGATGCAGAAGGGTACACCGGTGAGCGAGAAGGACACGCGCAACACTTTCGAGGGATGAGAAATCGGAGTGGAAGACTGCTCGAGGAGAAGGTCGGAGTTGGGTTCGGGTGAGCTTTACTCTGGAAGGCCGAAGGATCACCCCAAGCGATCGGAGAAGGAGCCAGCGACTAGAGAAGGCACCTGACTTTGGGCGTCCGGACTAGCTGGTCCGGGTGCTCGGACCACCAAAGCGCCTCACAGGCGCCCTCGAAGGAACGTCGTAGTGGATCACTCTTCGAGTCCATGTCAGCACCAGTCTAGGCGCCTAGACATGGTCCAAGCGCTCGGACATGAAAAAAGTCTATCTTTGCACCGTTATGTAGCCATTGCGAGCAGATAAGTTTGCCATGCTAGGGGCGCCCGGAGTTGTCACGTCAGCAAACGACTAGTTTCGACTAGTGGACTATAAATAGAGCTCTGGTCTTCTTCATTATGACAACACTTACTGTAATCGAGTTTTCATTTTGTTCTTTGTTTATCTGAGTTGTCAACATCATGTACGAGACTTCTTCGCCTCCAACTTGTGTTGAAGAAGGAGTTGACATGTATAGCTTTATTTGCCCGGGATTAGCAGCCTCCCAGGTTGCAAACCAAATAACCTTGATAGTCTCATACTTTGTTTTAATTATTTCTTTTCTTTATTCAAAGTGTTTGTCTAATTTAAAAGTTGAAAGCTTTGAGAAAGGTACATTTTTTTTTCAGGTAATTCACCCCCTCTTGTCGGCCGCACCGGGACCAACACAAGATCCCAGAGTGGGTCCAGGTGCCCAGAGTTAATCAAGGTGCCCGGAGTTGATCCAGATGCCTGGAGTTGGTCTAGGTGCCCGGAGTTGGTCCAGGCACCTAGATATCCAAGTGCCCGGAGTGGGTCCGTCCAAGTGCCTAAATTGGGCCGAACCCAGTCCCGAGTGTAGATGAGGTGGCACGCTCCGATTGACCAGCACACATCAGAGTCCAATTACCCTGATGGATCCAGGCGCCCGGAGATGAATAAAACTGATGTAGATAGAGCTTTGCTGAGATGCACCCGAGGGTGGTCTAGGTGCCAGGAGTTGGATAAATCCCCGATGAAGCATTATAGGATAAACTTCGGTCTAGGCGCTCGAGACCGGTCTAGGTGCCTGGAAAAGGCTATAAAAGGGCTTTGACCATCAACTTCAATATACAATTCTCTATGACTGTTCTTGCGCGCTGCTCCAAAAAACTCTCCATGACTCTGAATGCTGATCCAAAAACCAACACTAAAACTACTACTTATTTAAAATTGTTGGTAAATTTTATATTTGCATTTACTTTGTAATTCAGATTTTTTTTGTAATTCTTTAAGCTATTATTGAATTTCCCAACATAAACACTCAACGAATGTGGGTCTTGGAGTAGGAGTTATAGAAGTTTCTGAACCAAGTAAAACTAACTTGTGTTAGTGATTTCTTTGTCCTTCTTTTAATTTTATTTTTGTTGTGTTTTCTCTAGTTTGTTTGAAAAACATGAACAAACAATGTCCTTGCGAGAACACAGAAATGGTCCGAATCAATTGGTCAATCGATTGGGCTGAGCTTAATCGATTAGACCAATTAATTAGGACCAGGAGTTTCACGAAGAGAAATTCATAAAAACAAGGTTGAATCAATTGACATGATTGATTTAGCTACTACTAATTGATTGGGTCAAATCGATTAGGCAATGTTTTGTCGCGAGGAGGAAGAATCAATTGAGGCAATCGGTTAAACAATCTTAATTGATAAAGGCATTTTTACGAGAGAACAGAGGGTTGTGGAATTGATTGGATAATTGATTAAAGCCTTATGAATCGTTTGGGATGACTCACCAATCGATTAGGGTTCAAAAAAAGATGTGTTCTACATGTGTTTGAACGGTCGGATGACATGGTAATTGATTAGGGAAAAGCTGAATCTATTGGGAGACGTCAAAGAAGCCTAGAGAAGGATTTTCGTGGATATTTCGAAGCAACTCTCACATACATCTCTTACTCCAATTCTTTGGTGTTTGGAGAAGAAGAAGTGCTCCTATATTTTCCACCACCAAGAGGAAATCCAAAGCAAGAAAAGTGCAAGCAAAGCAAGATTCATGTTGTAAAGTCATTTTCGATTTCTTTGTAACCTAGTTTACGTTTCTTGTTTATATTTCTTGTATTTGAGCTTGTACGATGTTTCTTCACCTCTAGAAAATTTCTGAGAATGAGTGATTTCATTATGGATGAGATCTTGAGAGCCGGACCATTGGATTAGTCAGCTTAAGGAGGTAGAGACCAAGTAAAATTCAAGTGTTAATATGGTCAGTCTTAGCTTCAAGATATCCACTATAAATCATCAACATAAAATGATCGAAGCTATTCACCCCTCTTTAGCTCTCAGAGTATCATGACATATATTATACATGCAATACGTGTACGCGATAACTAGTATAGATTAAATATTACCAAACAATTATCAAAAAGCAACTCTCTCTGGAGGTGAGTTTCTTCATAGTGCATCTAACTTGTTCTTAATTATTAATTGAAAAGTAATTATGTGTAATGTGTTAGACAATACAATCTATTGCCGGAGATTTTACGGGGTATTAGCTGAATTTAAATTGTACTGAATTAAATTCAACTTACAGTAGAGATGACCTGAGCGGACGTGTTGCTGAGATGAGGTCGGATCAGCAAGTCGGTCGGCCCCCACCTCTGGCTGTGCTTCGAGGCTTAGTTGGGTGGTCTGTTTCCCAGGATACAACGGTCTGACCGTGAACTCCACCAAATGCTACCGTGGGCAATCTGTCGAGCAGGAGTTGCACGACAGAGTAGGGAATGAGGAGGAGAGCTTCTACTTGCTTTCGCTGTGTTATCTGCGTAACCTTTTGCCTGTGGATTTATACTCCCCTGTGCACCCACGCGTGAGAGAGAGTCTCTCACCATACATTTGTTCACATCTTCAATGTATGTGAATCAATATAAACCAACAAACATGTCAAGAAACTCTCAATATGAGACTAAAGTCCCATGCACAATAGAACTTCTTCTATTCTTCCTCTTCTCCATTCACACTTATTCAACATAATGTTTATGTGATATTATTTTGTCTTTAAAAAGGGAATTAATTGGATGCTCTAATGGTCGAAATGGGGGGAAACAGTTGAATCCTATTTAACTTTAGTGTAATCAAGTAATATTGAAAACTTATGTTTGTCCCGAATAATGAAATAAAATTTTATTTATATCTTATAAACTCATTAACTATTTTTCATAGACATTTTGTTATTACTAAAGTTGTCATTATCATAAAAATTAATAAATTTGTCATCGTCGTAGAGGTACAAATAAAGAATAGGTAATAGTTGGATAATATAATGAAATAAAATTAGCTAGAGTTATAAGGAATGAGTTAGGGAATTTTTAAATTTTACCTTTCAAGACTTGAAGGAGGGTCATACAACTATCAAGTGCCCTTGAGCTTTGTGTTAAAATTTAAATTATGGAGACTCATATTTATCTAAACAGACTTGACCAAATTTATTTGATATGAAATAATCATGACGAAGAGATTGTGTGTCTATCAAAGAATGCAAATATGGGGATTGATATTGAAAATGAGTTGAACATGATGATCTAGAATTTATGGACGCATTTAACAACTTAACTTAGGACGTGTTGTGCAAGAGATTTAATCAGTTGACGAATCCCATCATGATTTAAACCTACAGTAGATTAAGTGAATATGCCTATCTTTTTAGTTAACTTTGATAGTAAAAAATGGAATCTATCAACTAGTAGCTTCATATGATTGACCTCAAGATAATATGTGAGGAGGTAAATCAAGAAATTGTAGTTGACCAGTGTGAGGAGAACTTTTTTTCCTCTGTTTTGCCAAGATTCAAATAATAACAATTTTGCTCGGTACAAACTAATTCAATTTTACTTTAAAAATTTAACTTGATGCATATTAAAGTACTTAATTGTGGTTCAATCATTTTATTAAATTTCTTAAAGTTACTTTCAGCAACTAATTATGTACCGAAGTCTTACTATACTATGTAACGAGAAGAAAGGCACTCCAAAATGTTGGAATAAAATATGAAATATAATAATATTTCATCTTAAATATCCTCAATTTGAGGATCAAACATCTAATAAAATAATTGTGAGAAAAATATTTATATTCTCACAATTATTTTATTAATTTATATTTAATTTTATATTTAAATTACCGTGGGTCCAACCCTGCTGTCTGTTACAGCTGTTTTGTTTTTGTGTTTTTTATATTTTTTATAAAAAAAAATAGAAGTGGCAAAACCAATCCTCCCCTTATGAATGGGGAGATATTTGAGATGGGGCTCCAAATAGCCCTGATGCCCGAAGGGCATTTATAATGGAGATGAAAGAGAGGAGAGGAGAGGAGAGTATGGGGACGTTTAGTTTTTTATGTAAAAAAAAAAAAAAATGAACAGCTGTAGATGTGGGGTGGGTACGTGGGTGGGACCTACGGAAAATTTAATTCTTTATTATTTTTTCAAATTCAACGAACGGTTATTTTTAAAAAAATTTAAAATTAATTTTATTTAAATATAAAATTAGATTTAAATTAATAAAATAATTAATATTCATAAATATTTATAGTTGAAATATTTAATTATAAAATTTAAAATAATTAGAAGTAAGATATTTGATTAAAGAGACCTAAATATTTAATTATAAAATATAAAGTATGACTATAAATATCTATCATGCTATATAGAGAGTCTAATTTAGAGTAAGTCATGTAATATTTTTGAATGATAAAGAAAATTCAAGAGTACCATCGACTATTATTAGGTGCTTTCTTTTTAATGTTATAAAGGGTAGTTCGATGCATGAAGTTTTCGTCATGTGAGGTCCTGGGAAAAAATTTATTGTACACAATTTTATCATGTTTTTTGTAAAAAATTATTACATGATCTTTTAATTACATGACAATAATTTTATCATTGCGCTAAGACTTCCCTTCTTCCTTTTTAATGTTACAATTGTAAATATTTTATTTGCGTGAAGATACAACTATTTGGATATGTTGGCACGAAGAGAAATGAGTCATAATTAAGGGTGTTCCAATGCATTATACTAATGTGATTGTATGGAAGGAATTTGATAAACTATATCCGATTTTTTCTTCTAAATAAAAAAGTTCGATTAAGTTTATCTAGTGATGGGCTTAATCCGTGTGGAAGAATATTCTGTATGAAGAATATCCTGTAGGACCATTGAAACGTAATAAAAGGGGCGGGATGAATATTGCTAGTAAAAATTTAATTTTTAAAATCTTTTTGGGAGTTGTAACGAAAATAAGAAAGATAAATAAAAAATTTTTTATTTGGTTCACAGTCTTCTAAATTACTACTTCAACACCCATAATTCAATCATGATTATTTATGATTGAGTCCTTTCGGTGCGATGCGATGGTTAAGACATGGGGTGTTACCATGACAATTGCTAAATACCTCCGTTCGAAAACCTTTTCAAGAACGCCTCTTGCAAATACAAAGGTGCGGTAATACTTTACCACTTCTTTTTTAGAATTGAATGCATAAATGAAGTAATTACAAAATCTAAAATTTACCGACAACAAAGATGGATCAAAGTAAAACGTAGGTTGTCGGAGGGCACAACTAGCGGCATAGAGACGATGCTTTTGCACGAGACAAGGGCTTCAGAGCATTTGAATTGATGTTTTGAAGCCTATTGTATCAAGCCTTCTTTTATAAGGATTTATTGGTCGACTGATGCTTGATAATCGGATCCAAATATTATCTATTAGTCGACCAAACGACTGTACTAGTTGGTCGAACCTGTCAGATCAACTTTTCATCTAGAGACCACAACTAACTTAGCTCTTCCAGTCATCTGAACTATTAGGCAATCTCTCATAGATTTTGAGGAATTAACCGAATTGAAATTACATCAAATCAAATTCAACTTATATGTCGAGATGACCTAAGTAAATAATCTTAAGTTGTTAGTAGGGATTGGTTTCTGCCAAGTGCTAAGTGTAGATTGCAGAGCAATCGGGTGCAGATCGATCGAGTGGCTGAGGGCTGAACGATCGAGTGCAGAGCGGTTGAGTGTAGAGAGGCCAAGCGGCTGTGTACAGAGCGATTGAGTATAGAACGGTGGAGTGTAGAGTGACCTGAGTGAAGAGTGCCCAAGTGTAGAGAGGTCAAGCGGCCGAGCATCTAAGTGCAGAGCGGTTGAGGATTCCGAGCCCTACGATGGACACAATTTTCTTGAAATAGATTTACTCCACCTCCGGTTATACTTTGAGATTTTTTCGGGTCGTCTGCTTCTTAAAATACAACGGTTAATTATGATATACACCAAATACTAGTGGTCATGGTGAACTAAACGGTACCTGACTACTATCACAGGTATACCGTCGAGCAAGAGATACATGACAGAGAAGAGCGAAGGGGAACGGTAGGTGGAGAGCTTCGATTTTTTCCTTTTTCTGTGTGTTTTCCTTTGCCTATGATCATAGTCTTCTTATATATGACCTCATACCAATAAGTAACGTTTAATGATTGATTAATGATTATTATTCGTCGAGTTTTAAAGCACCAATGTTTCACTCGACTGTTTATAGATTTTGTGTTAATGTTCTGAAACTTATGGTTGAACTTTCTTTTATAAGCATTTATTGGTCGATTGATACCCTTATTCAGTCTTCTAATCACCTCAATAATCGGATCCAAATATTATCCATTAGTTGACCAAACGCCTTTATTGGTCAATCGAACCTGCCACATCATCTTTTTGTCCCGAGGCCACAGCTAACTTGGCTCTTCCAGTCGTCTGAACATGGTTTTTCGGTCGCCTAAACATTGTCGAGTCACTATTTGGGCTCTATGTCATCTTGACAAAGCTCATTCTTTCACCATGTTAGCCAAGATGACGTTTATCTTGACCAAGCACTTTGGCACATTAGCAGCCCGAACTCTATCCTCTTTCACATCCGCATCTTAAGACTTATCCTCGTCAACATCTGATGTCACGTAAGCACGACAAACACTTCAATGAACATGGGAGAGTTACTGCGTTACATCAGCTTTTGGCAGATCAAACCTCACTGTTTGATCGCCTCAGACCGTTCAATTAACTGGACTTACCTTTCAATTGCCCGAACTTTATAGAATAGAGATACCATAGAAATATAGTAAAATGATATGAATATTATAAGTGTGACAGTTAAATAGAAACTATCTAATCTCAATGGGACTCTTAGTCAAATTGATGACTAAGTTTGTCCTCTTAAAGAGGACACATCCTTACTGTCTTCAGAAGGATCTTCCCACTACAAGAGTTTATTTTTATTTACTCTTTGCTAAACATTTGGTTTACTTGACCTATTTGGATTTTTTTCTACTTAACGTTTGATCATCGAACCAAGTAGAGTTTTCTTTGACTCGATGTTTGATCCTCGCTAACCCATCGAGTCAATCCTACCAAATGTTTGGTCTTCTTGATCTTCTAAATCTTCTGTTACATAATCTCAGTTCACCTGATCTATTAGGGTTTCCATTGTCAAATGTCTAATCTACCTGACATACTAGGATTTTTCTATTAAGTCTTACGTATTGAACAAAGACATTAGATCACATAAGTTTAATTTTAAAGATTTAATTATTTGATGCTCCCTATACTAATACTCTTCTCCTTTTGATGTACAACCTGATTTAAAGTTTTAAAAAAAATACATATTCAAATTTTCAAATATTTTAAAAACTCCTGAATTTTAAAACTCCCCTTGTCTTTTTAGTTTTGAAAATAACATAATAAAGATTTTCGAACTTTAAACTTTTCAAAATTTTCACACTTTAATTTAAAGTCATATTCTATCCCTTTACATACATCAAAATGAGAAAAATAGGTTTAAAAACATTAAGTTTTGAAAAATATTATTAGATTTTAAAATAAATTTTGCAAGCGCTTTTTCAAAATTTACAAATTATGATAATTTAAAATACTTAATTTTTCAAAATTAATTTCAAATAATATTCAACATAAGTCTTATGGAAATAATTTTCAAAATATTACAATATTTTCGAAGACTTTTTCAAAGTAATTTCAAAATAAGTCTTATAGAAATACCCTTTGAAAGATAATTTCAAAAGAACTTTAAAAAATATTTTCCAAAAATACTTAAACCATTTGTTCAAACATTTTCAAAGTTATTTCCTATTAATTTTCAAAGTATAGTCTTCAGGAAATTCCCTTTGAAAAAAAATTTTAAAAATAGTTTTCAAATTTTTTATGAATATCTTGCACAATAAGTTTTAAAACTTTTCAAAGATATTAACCTTTGCAAAAATAAATAAAACTTCAAAAAGAAATACTCACTTAATTGCTCAAACGATATGCGACAAAATAAGCAATTAATTACTTAAAGAAATGCAATAAAAATATGCATTTTAATAAGTAAACAATTATAAGCAATTAAATAAAAATTATAGTAAAAGATAATTATGTTTTCTCAAAGTCATCCTCATGTTAAATAAAAAAGAGGTAAATCAAGCATCAGCAATTAAATAAAAATGTACTTTAAAAAATTTAAATGTGATTATGCATGATAAGCTAAGTTTTTCTAGGAAGCATCCTAGCTAGGCTTAAATTTTTTAAACATGCACATTCCAATCATATTTTCAAGCATTTATGTTAACTAACCAATATATTGAAAATATAATATTAAAATAAATCAGCTAAAATATCATGTCTAACCTCTGTTTTTCGGGGTTCAAATAATATCAATTAATCATCAAGTCTACTTAAAATTTAGTCAATGTAGTCATTAATGTATGATCTAGTGCACATGAGGGGAGGTAGAGATAAATCATGTGGTTTTAAAAATAGAGTCCTTTCTAAGACTTAATAAAAAGTGTAGCGGAAAAACTAAATACGAAAATAGAACAATCACACAAATTCGGTCGGTTACTTAATTTGGAGTGTTCAGCGACTCCTATTCCAAGACTCAGGTCCTACGGATCTATCAACGCGTAATCCACTAATGACCTTTTTCGAAACCGCCGGAAAAGGGAATCAAGTATAATAAAAATGAGAATAAATATAACAAGCTACACCTTTATGCAATAATTAAGTACAAAAATAAATTTTCGTTACCCAACACTTTTGAAGATAGTTGGATCGTACTTGGTGTTGGACGACTCTTAAGCAATAGTCAGGGGCAGCAGCATCATAGCAGAGCAGCAACACGAAGTTGGAGTGGTCGGAGCGTCGAACGATTGCGCAAAAGCTTGTAGAAAAGATGTGTGTAAAGCTCTGGTCGAGACTCTCTTTTATTGAGCATTGGAGACGCCTCCAACGCCACTAGAGGTGCTTTCAACCCTCAAAACTTTATCCCAAGAACTCTATTTCTTATCGTCGCCAAGGTCTTCTACGTTATTCGACTGAAGGCTCCTTCAAAGCCCTTCGAGGCACCTTCAGTGTCTAGCTTTAAGGCGCCTTCCTTCGCATGGAAGGCGCCTCCACGCCCTTTCACGCAGGGCTTTCGACCAAACCTTTGAGGCACCTCCACAAGCACATGAGGCGTCTCGAGTACTATTCACCAGGAACTTTTTGTCCCTTTTTGCTCCTGCAAAATATGTTAGGTTAACAGAAAAGTACTTAACCTGCAAAATAAGGTTAGCACGATAATAAAATAGCAGTATTAATTAGTTCTTATCTTTCTAAGATCAGGAACTAGTCATGGTCTCAATTTAGATTTTCAAAATAGATCTAAACTGGACATGTGCCTAAAGTCCCTAATTAGGACTCATCCTCACTGGAACACTCCCCTCCAGTGATTTACCTTACTTGCCATGTAGAATTGCTTGACTCTACCTTGGTCCACCAGTTCTTCTCACCAATTGCTAGGTCCGGAGACCCAATTGGACTTCAGCGAGCTATCAAGTCCCGCGGACCCAGCCGAACTTCCCACCATATATCAAGTCATTTCTTGACTTATCTGGACTTCTATACCAACTATTAGGCCCTCCAAACCTAGTTGGATTTCAGCCTAGCGTTAGACTAGTCAAGTCCTTCACACTTTGTAGAAAGGTTAAATCACACAACATATCTAACTTTAATCCATTTGTTATTCATTAAAACTTAAGTTTGATCATTGGTGTCAAATACACCAAAAATTAATTTGTGTTTATATCCCTTGGTTCATATGGATATATTGATCTACATTTGGAACTTGCAATCGATCCTAATCATCTCACGCTCATGTACATGACTCAATACACAAACGATTAAACTTAGGAGTTTGTGAGATGCAAAGGCTTTCTCGATCTATAGGTGCATGAAATCTACGGTATAACCTAGGCTACTTCCATTTTGTATATAAATAAATAAATAGAATAATACATATAATAATAAAAAGTAAGTCATATTCTACTAAATACATTCCTAATTGTCATCTAAGAGTGCTAAACTTAGCCTCAAGTAAGGGTTTTATGAAAATATCGGTTAGCTAGGTTTGACTTGGATTCAATATAGTCAAGTATGATGTCGCTACATGATTGATGCGCAAAATCTACAAATGCATAATTGTCGTCAAGTAATAAAATATCGTCCACTGAGACTATAATCAAGTACTAATCCAAATCATGAAGAAGGTTATCTAAACCAGTCAAGATCAAGAAAATCTTGTGAGAAAGAAAACAAACTAAGAAAGCAAGAAGAGTTGATGGAGGAAGACCAATTTTCGAAAAATAATTCTAAGACTTTGGTTTCACCGTGATGATCGTTGACACCTAAATATAGTTTACTCTTTTATCTCAGTGTTGAAATACATGAAGGTGGTTTATCCTGAGATATTTGATATATTTTTTTGAAATGATACCAGTGTATCTACCCAAACGTGACTTCTACTTTCAAAATAACTTTTTTAAAGAGACCGCTTTCTCAAGGCGACTCCCTGTCATGATACTCCATAGTTCTCTAGGTGTTATCTCCTACTTTATAATGTCAAATCAGGATATACCCATTAAGCTTTGTGATAGTTAATGATGCCTTCGAGAGGTTTGGATTACTTTCGTGAATAAACCCTCACGTCTCAATCTTTATAGGTTGCAGAATTATCTTCACCTCTATTTTAATACATGGAGATTTACAAAGTTGCTAGTTGTACTATGAACAAGTTCACTGCTTTGAGATCCTAGAGAGCAATCTTTATAGGTTCAAGAATTATGTTCACCTCTATTTTAATACATGGATAATTTCAGAGTCACTAGTTGTACTATGGACAAGTTCACTGCTTTAAGATCCTAGTGTTAGTGTGTGCACTTATGTGTCAAGACATTTTTATGAATTTGTGGATAATTATTTCATAAAGGTAAGTATTTATTATTAATTATTTATTTTTCTGTATGTATATGATTAATGATAAAATCTCACAGATTAATGGGTATATTAATATGAAAACAGTCTATGATCGGATAGATATCTAGAGGGGACATGGATATTTAGAACAACGCTGAGTATGACTAAATTGAGATAGACAAGGGATGGATATCCAAGTTGTACTTGGGGGTACCTTGAGTTTAGAGGTACATTGAACACGACCTGCTTAAGATGAGACCAAATATTAAGTTTCATTGGTCATTCCTCTCATGAACGAGTGTAACTGATTTTTTGCCTTGAGACCTTCATTTATTTTATGTGTGAAGTTATGTACTTTGATGTCGTTAAAAATGATCTTTAATCGGATTGTGATTAATACAGTAGTTAGGTGTATGACAAAGCGTAGAGAGAATAGTGTTGAGTCAATAGAGGATTCATTGCTCTCTTGGATTAGGAGTTAACATCTTGGCCGCTTGATAGAGATATTAGTGACTCAAAATCCATGGTCATGGGAGGAATGATTTATCATTCAAAAGGAGCTTATTATATCTTGAAAATCAAGTAAAACAATTAATTTGGTAATGATGCATGATATACCGAATTAATTGGGATGTAGGCTTAGATGAAGAGATTGAATTACATAGTAATCGGTTCACGGTGGTTTATAGTTTATGAATGATATTAATTTTATCGCGTTGGGTGACTAAAAACTGTTGCTAGACGGTTACCTTAATCTGTATATGGATTTATACTACCTTCGTGTATAAAACCTAGAGGGTCGCATTCATAGCACGTAGACATGAACATTATCTATGATTAATTATTTTAGTAGATGTTAAAAATAATCAATTTTATTATTTCTGAATTAGAATTAATTAAATTATTAATTAATTCAGAAATATCAGAAGCTAGTCAAGATTAAGATCAAATATGGATTTATTTGATCTAAAGAAGATTAAGATCAAATCATGATGATTAATGGAGAATTCGAATAGTCATCATTAATGGAGAATTCGAAGAATCATCATATTGATGAATGTAGAATTCGAAAAGTAATCATAATGATGATTAATGGAGAATATGAAGAGTCATACCTCTTCATATTCCTTGGAGCCTATAAATAACCATCCTTAGAAAGATTCAAGTTAAGGAACTCTTTCTCTCCAATTCTTCCTTGACTTCTTCACTTTCTTCTATCAGAAGAGATTGATAGTGCTTCCAAGGCTTTGTCGATCCAAGAAGCTAGTACCTAATGGATCGTGTCAAGTTCGTGATCTAGTGCGCATGGATACCACTAGAGGAGTCACACGTGGAGCTCTTATCTGTCTGTGATATCATTCATGCCTATCAAGTACTCGAGGTATATTTTTTTTTTAATATTATTTTGTATAAAACTATATGAACCATGAAGAGATCCATGATTTAAAGGACAAATTTGATTTAGTATATGTATTCCATTGCGCTCCAATCCCAACAGTGGTATCAGAGCCAATTCATGGTTGAATCATATAGTATGAAACCTCTTCTTTAAAATTTATTTAAGGAATCAGTGTTTCGAGAGATTTCAAAGAAATCTTAATTTCTTTATTTCAAGTTATATACCTTAATATTTCATAATAGAAATAAATGTTATCTAAAAACTTGTAAAGTAATACATGTTGTAATTTAGATATAAATTCCTTTTGGCATAAGTATATTAACATGTTAAATTCTTCGAGACCCTATTTGTCTTAAGACTATAAGGATTAATGGAGATAAATTTCGTAATGAGATTGTGCAAATGCATAAGAAGTTAATTATGATGAGACATTTAATAATTATAAAATCCCTTAAATATATTAAAGTCAAGATTTCTTAAAAGCCCTCCACTAATAGCTATGATGATAATTAGAGTTTTTGCATAAGTCGGTACAACTAAGTCGTGGACTTGTGTTAAAATATCTATAATTTATCATAATTATTAGTGGATCGACTTAACTCGAATTCATTGACTTGTTTAGCTCAGCTAAGGTCAATTGATTTAAGGGACAAGTGTTGAGAATATAAGGCTCGACAAGAATATACCGAAAGTCATATAGATTTGTGATTGACAAGTTAAGGCTTACTTGTTGAATGCAGCATGTAGGTACAACTTAGCTGTGTGCATTCTATATGATTCAGGGTTTCGGTACTATTAGGAATTGTTACCAACTAATTTCTGATTCTAATAGTGAGGGCTGTTGGACTTGAATAAGATAATATGAGTTATAAAATCCTTAATTAAATATATTCCATAAATACTAAAACTCTATTTTAAATTTCAGACGGCAAACATAAGTTCCTTATCACTGTGAAGCATTCTCGAGAAAGAGAATATCATCCTGGATTCCAACTACCTGGATTGGTATAGGAAACTAAAAATTGTCTCAAGACACGAGATTGAAATTTACGTGCTTGAAGATGAATCACTGAAAGAGCCTACACCCAATGCTTTAGATGAATATCAGTCATATTATTCTTAGTATATAATGTTAGGATCCTTCGTACGGCTAGAGAGGGGGGGTGTGAATAGCCGACCCCAAATCGATCGCGTTTCTTCCTACAATTCGTTAGCGCAGCGGAAAAACAAACAAGGAAACGAAAACAAGAAGATCAAACCTCAACGCGTCGATGTAACGAGGTTCGGAGATGATACTCCTACTCCTCGGCGTGTCCGTAAGGTGGACGAAGCCTCTCAATCCGTCGGTGGATGAGTCCCCGGAGAACCGGCTAATAATATACTCCTTGTGGGTGGAGAAACCTCACCACAATCTTTTGCAACAGCAAACAAAGGAGTACAACAATAGAGACAACAAACAAGAACAATAGAAATTGTAAAACACTTGCTTGCCTCTTGTTGTCGACTGGAACCTTGATGAAGCGGCTTCTCGGATCCAGCTAGAACACCGGAAACTCACGCGAGCTTGGCGATGAGAGCTCAGAAAGCTCAAGAGCACACCGCTCGATGGTCGAAGAGCGAAGCTCAAGAAGAAAGAAGGGTTCGCCTGCAGAAGCCCTCACCCCTTTATACCGCGAAGGAGAAACTGGAGACTCTTCAATTTGTCAGACACCGATCGGTCTACGGACCGATCGGGACTGTCTGATCGGTCCCCGACCGATCGATCGAAACCTCTTGTGCGTACTACGATCGGCTGTGGACCGTCGGAACCTGGATCGGTCCACGACCGATCCCTGCTTTCTCCGCGACATCGTCTCTGATCGGTCCCGGCCGTCGGGACATCTGATCGATGCGTGGACCGATCGGCTGCCTTTTCGCCTCTGTTAGCTGCGATCGGTCACCGATCGATAACCAACGAAACTTATTGATATCGATCGGTCACGGACCGATCGAGCAAACATATCGGATCGATCGGTGACCGATCCAGAGCTTTTTTGCCCAAACCAAGTCCCAAGACTTCAAACCAATATCCGGTCAACCTTGACCTATTGGTTCATCATGCTTAGCATCTGGTCACTCCCTTGACCTGCTAAGACTCCCCACCAAGTGTCCGGTCAATCCCTTTGACCTACTTGGACTTTCCAACACCAGAAGTCCGATCATCCCTGATCCATCTGGATTTTCCAACACCAGAAGTCCGATCATCCCTGATCCATCTGGATTTTCCCTTGCCTGGTTTCACTCACCAGGACTTTCCAACTGCCTAACATCCCAGTTAGGACTTTCCCACTGCCTGGCTTCACTCACCAGGACTTTCCACACTGCCTAACATCCCAGTTAGGACTTTCTCATTGCCTAACATCCCAGTTAGGACTTTCTCATTGCCTGGCTTTACTCACCAGGACTTTCCACACTGCCTAACATCCCAGTTAGGACTTTCCCACGTGCCAAGCTCCGTGCTTGGACTTTTCCAGTACCAAGTCTCCATACTTGGACTTTTCGCGTGCCAAGCTCCCTGCTTGGACTTTTCCAGTGCCAAGTCTCCATACTTGGACTTTTCCAGTGCCAAGCTCCCTGCTTGAACTTTTTCCCGAATCAGGTCAACCAGGTCAACCTTGACCTACGGTTGCACCAACAATCTCCCAACCATCTATTCTTGTCCCACAACAAGAATAGAACTCTCTCACGAGTGTTAAACATCAACATGCAACACAACTAGGTCAACCTTAACCTAAGGTTGCACCGACAATCTTCCCAAGTCAAACATCAAAATACAACTCGAGTCAAGTTACCTCGAGTTGGGTCAACCATGTCAACCTTGACCTAAGGTTGCACCAACAATCTCCCCCTTTTTGATGTTTGACAAAACCCATAATCAAGTTAGGTTAACCCGATAACCTAACTTAGGTTTTCCAACCATCTTCCAATGTCCAATGTCCTTTCCTTGAACATTCTCTGGACATTCTCCCCTTAGGTTAACCCGATAACCTAACTTGGGTTCTCCAATAATTCTCCCCCTTTTTGACACACATCAAAAAGAATTCCAATGTTCTTCCTTGAACATTCCTTGACATTCTTCCCCTAGCTTAGGTTAACCCGATAACCTAACTTGGGTTCTCCAATAATTCTCCAATGAACACTCTCCCCTTTTTGACACACATCAAAAAGAAAAGGAGGATATCAAGGTCAAGAGTTTCTTCCTAATGAAAGTCCCATACCTTTCATTGAAACTCTTAATTTCCCCCTTGATACTAAACTCAACAACCAACTTAGTGATAATTCCATATCACTAATCCTCAAAGAGTAAAAACTCCCCCTAAAAGTCAACTCCCCTTGACAATTAGGTAAACACTCCCCCTAAAGGTCAACTCCCCCTTGACCATTGCACCAACAATGTCTTGGAGAGTTTCAAACCTTTAGAAATCCACAAAACCCAACTTCCAGATGAAATTTCAGACCAACAGCTGAAAAATCAGAAATTCGGCACGCCCTGATCGGTCCCCAGACCGATCAGAAACCCCCTGGATCGGTCCCCAGACCGATCCACGCTTCACCGATCGCACTGGATCGTCACTGATCGGTCACCAGACCGATCAGGCCTTCCCTGGATCGGTCCGGTGACCGATCCAGCCTCTGAAATCAGAGATTTCTGATTTTCTCTTCCGGAAATTCAGAAACTCCTAATAAATTCAAGAAAATTCCAAAAATCGTGAAATTTTGAGGATACATTCCTCATAACATACACTATCATGGAAAAATAGTTTTCTATGAAAATAGTTTCTATTTTCAAATCTTGATACAAAATTCGAAAACTTTGAAATAGTTCAAAGTTAAGTCAATTTTGTATCACAATGTCCAATGATGAATGCTATCACTAGGAAAGCTTCATCAAGGTTTTTCAAATCAATTTTAAAATGTTTTTAAAACCATTTGAATTTAGGACCATAATCTTAGGGCTAAATGTACATGACTTGTACACAAGCTTTCCCTATGATCCTCCTTTCTTGAATTAGGCTCATCTAGGTACAAGGACTATGCACCTTGATCCTAACTCATGATCCTAATATCTCACACACATCTAAGGTGTATCAAACCACATCCATGTCAATTTTGATGTGAGATATGGGTTTAGGTATCTTAGACTAAGGTCTCATGCATTTTCTAAACACAACTTTGATCTCAATATCAAAATGTGTTTTTCATCCTTAAATCAATTCAATTGATTATTAATGCAAGAGATGATGACATGGCATAAAATGGTATCATAAATGAAAACATGTGCCAATGTCATGATGTCATGGCATAAAGTTTGAAACTTAAATAAACATGACATAAAAATAGCCTAAGCATTATCATGACATTTCAAATGATCATAAATTAAATATGATGTCATGACATGGCAAATGGCAAACAACCATGGTAAGTTAACACAAATAAAATACCTAGATTACCTATCTAAGTATCCTTAATCACTTAGCTAACTTAAATTCTAATCCTAGATTGCCCAAAGTGCTCCAAGAAAATGTCAAAACCCAAATTGGCATTTCTTGATCTCTTGTTTGATTTATACCATTTAAAATTTTACAAGAGTAGCACTTCTAAATTAAGGCCCGGATTGCCTTGATTACCTAAGAGAATATCAAAATCCCAATTTGATATTTTTCTAGGTTTTTCCAAATTGTGCCAATTGAGATTAAAAATGAGATTTCCAATCTTTAGGCACATTTAACTCTTCAAAGGAGTAAATGATAATTCATTTCATTTTCAAAGGTTCACAAAACCTTGAAAATGCTCCTTGAGTGTCAATTTCCTCAAAGTTGGGTTAACTACCCTTCTTATTGGAGTTGACACTCTCTAACCCATTTATGGGGTAGAGAAGATGCTCCTAGGAACCCAATACCTATTAGAGCTCATTGGGTTCACTAAATATTCACTAGGGATAACTTCCTAGCAACCCTCCTAATGACCCTCTTAGGCTTTAAAGCCTTGGTCATTTGGGTCTCATCAAGGTCAACTATAGGGGTGACTCCCTTGTGACCTTGGTAATGGTCTTCCTAGCCTTAGGTTTTGTTCCATAATCGAATGGAACATTATGATAAGTGGGCTTGACCAATTGGGACTTAGGTTTGTGACCTAAACCTTTCTTGTCCTTGGACATTGGTTTTTGACCCTTAAACCCTAGAGATGACTTCCCTATGTTTTTAAGAGCCTTTTCCAAATTATCAAGTCTTGACCTCAAGACTTGATTTTCTCTCTCTAATACCTCAAGTTTTAATTTGTCATTTTCTCTTGAGATATTCCTAGGCATGTGTCTAGTCTTCTTGGGATTTCTACCTAGGTTTTCCTTAACTTTAGAAGCGTTAATCCTAGGGTTGGTATTTCTAGTGTTAACCTTACCTAGGCTAACATGTTTAGCTCCTAAGCACATGTATTGGTTCCTAAAGTTAACATGCTTATCATTATTAACAATTGCAACAAAACTACTAGCATGAGTTTTATTAGAATTGCAATAATGAACCTTAGAGGTTACCTTAGGGTTTGCCTTAGCTCCCCCTATCGTTGTGCCCGGTCTCTTGCCCTTGTGAGGTTGCCTCCCCCTCGGACAATGGCTCCTATAGTGTCCCCTTTGCTTGCATTGGAAGCACACGATGTGCTCCTTGCCCTTGCGTTTTGGGACTCCGGCTTCCTTGAACTTTGGCGCCGGTGGAGTCTTTCTTACCCTCTTTGGACACTTACTCTTGTAATGTCCATGTTCCCTACACTCAAAGCATATTATATGTAACTTATTTGAAATTGAAATGCTTGAGTTACCTAGGTTTGGGGATGGGTGTGAGCTCTCTTCCTCATCCCTTCCGGAGGTAGATGTCTCTTCTTCTTGCTCCGAACTTGAACAAGAGGAACTCTCCTCCTCTTCTTCCTTGGATGTTGAGTAGCCCTCAACTCCCAATTCGCTCCCTCCATGATGTGAGCTACTTGGCTCACTTAGCTCCTCTTCATGGCTTGAATTTGAGCTCTCCTCATGGAACTTTGCCAAGTTGTTCCACAATTCCTTGGCATCGTTGTATCTACCTATCTTATGCAAGATATCACTAGGTAATGAAAATTCAAGAATTTTCGTTACCTCGTCGTTGATTGTGGATTGGTGGATTTGCTCTTTCGTCCACTCCTTCTTCTTGATAGGTTTTCCTTCCTCATCCATCGGTGGGGAAAACCCTTCTTGTACACAAAACCAATTTAACATATTAGTCCTAAGAAAATACATCATCCTTACCTTCCAATATGTGAAGTTGTCGTGAGACTCGTAGAAGGGTTGAATCGTGACATCTTCTCCATAGAGATCCATCTCTAGCTTTGCTCCCACGGGTGTTGATCCGATGAAGAGCGGCCTCGCTCTGATACCACTTGTTAGGATCCTTCGTACGGCTAGAGAGGGGGGGTGTGAATAGCCGACCCCAAATCGATCGCGTTTCTTCCTACAATTCGTTAGCGCAGCGGAAAAACAAACAAGGAAACGAAAACAAGAAGATCAAACCTCAACACGTCGATGTAACGAGGTTCGGAGATGATACTCCTACTCCTCGGCGTGTCCGTAAGGTGGACGAAGCCTCTCAATCCGTCGGTGGATGAGTCCCCGGAGAACCGGCTAATAATATACTCCTTGTGGGTGGAGAAACCTCACCACAATCTTTTGCAACAGCAAACAAAGGAGTACAACAATAGAGACAACAAACAAGAACAATAGAAATTGTAAAACACTTGCTTGCCTCTTGTTGTCGACTGGAACCTTGATGAAGCAGCTGCTTGCAACAGCAGGAACACAGCGAAAACTCACGCGAGCTTCGGAACTCAGGAAAGCTCAAGAGCACACCAGCAGCTCAATAGCAGAGCAAGGCTAGACTCGAAAGAAGGTTCGCCTCAGAAGCCCTCGGCCCTTTATACTGAACGAGAAACAGTGAAGAAACTAGCCGTTGCGTCACAACTAGAACCGATCGGTCTACGGACCGATCGGGACTGCTCTTGATCGGTCCCCGGACCGATCGGAGGTTCATAGAATGCGTACAACGGCTAGTCGTGGACCGATCAGGACCTGTGCTGATCGGTCCCCAGATCCCAACTCTGGCTGTGCTTCCGCGACATCGTCTCTGATCGGTCCCGGACCGATCGGGACATGGCTCGATCGCGTGGATCGATCAGCCGCTTCTTTCGCTGAGCGCTGCGATCGGTCACGGACCGATCGATCAAGAACGAAACTTGTTCGATCGATCACCGACCGTCGAGCAAACAAGGTATCACTGGATCGGTCTGGTGACCGATCCAGAGCTTGGTTTTTGCCCAAACCAAGTCCCAAGACTTCCAAACCAATATCCGGTCAACCTTGACCTATTGGTTCATCATGCTTAGCATCTGGTCACTCCCTTGACCTGCTAAGACTCCCCACCAAGTGTCCGGTCAATCCCTTTGACCTACTTGGACTTTCCAACACCAGAAGTCCGATCATCCCTGATCCATCTGGATTTTCCAACACCAGGGTTCACTTACCAGGATTTTCCCTGGTTTCACTCACCAGGACTTTCCAACTGCCTAACATCCCAGTTAGGACTTTCCCACTGCCTGGCTTCACTCACCAGGACTTTCCACACTGCCTAACATCCCAGTTAGGACTTTCTCATTGCCTAACATCCCAGTTAGGACTTTCTCATTGCCTGGCTTTACTCACCAGGACTTTCCACACTGCCTAACATCCCAGTTAGGACTTTCCCACGTGCCAAGCTCCGTGCTTGGACTTTTCCAGTACCAAGTCTCCATACTTGGACTTTTCGCGTGCCAAGCTCCCTGCTTGGACTTTTCCAGTGCCAAGTCTCCATACTTGGACTTTTCCAGTGCCAAGCTCCCTGCTTGGACTTTTTCCCGAATCAGGTCAACCAGGTCAACCTTGACCTACGGTTGCACCAACAATCTCCCAACCATCTATTCTTGTCCCACAACAAGAATAGAACTCTCTCACGAGTGTCAAACATCAACATGCAACACAACTAGGTCAACCTTAACCTAAGGTTGCACCGACAATCTTCCCAAGTCAAACATCAAAATACAACTCGAGTCAAGTTACCTCGAGTTGGGTCAACCAGGTCAACCTTGACCTAAGGTTGCACCAACATATAAAAGATACACTTGATGTGTAATGCATCATGCTGTCTTCTATGTCTCCCGAGTTGCAGAGACAACAAGAGAACATGAGTGCTACTCATAAAAAATGATGAATCGTCAACTTATGAGGAAGTAATTGCTTCAAATGATTCTCAAAAATGGCTAGAAGCTATGAAATTTGAAATAGACTCCATATACACTAACTAAGTTTAGGAGTTGGTTGATGTGCTAGTTGGGGTAAAACCCATAGGGTGTAAACGGATCTTCAAGAAAAAGATTGATATAGATGGGAACATAAATACCTATAAAGCTAGGTTTGTAGCAAAGGGTTTCAATCAACGTCAAGGAATCGACTATGATGAAACAATTTCACCCATTGCAATGCTTAAGTCCATTAGGATTTTGCTAGCTATAGCAGCTTACAAGAATTATGAGATTTGGCAAATGGATGTTAAAACTACTTTCCTAAATGGATGGTTACAGAAGGAAGTATATATGGTACAACCTCGTGATTTTATAAAATTCAAGAATGTCAATAAATTATTTAAGCTCAAGAAGTCTATTTATAAACTAAAGCAAGCATCTCAGAGTTGGAATCTACGATTTGACAAAGCCATTAAAGATTTTTCTTTTGTCAAGAATCTAGAAGAACCTTGTGTTTACAAAAAGGTTAGTGGGAGCAAAATTACGTTCCTAGTATTGTATGTTGATGATATACTTTTTATAGACAATGACATCCCTAGCCTTGAATCTACCAAGACTTGATTGGGAGAGTGTTTCTCAATGAATGATCTTGGGGATGTAACCTATGTCTTAGGTATTAGAATATACTGAGATCCTAGTGTTAGTGTGTACACTTATGTGCTAAGACACTCTTATGAATTTATGGATAATTATTTCATAAAGACAAGTATTTATCATTAATTATTTATTTTTCTGTATGTATATGATTATTGATAAAGTCCCATAGATTAATGGGTATATTAATTTGAAATATTCCTCAATCAGATAGATATCTAGAGGGGGCATGAATATCTAGATCAACGCTGAGTATGACTAGGTTGAGATAGACTAAGGGATGGATATCCAAGTTGTACTTGGGGATACCTTGAGTTTAGAGGTACACTGGACACGACCTACTTAAGAAGATACCATATATTAAGTATCATTGATCATTCCTCTTATGAACAAGTGTAACTAATCTTTTGACTTGAGACCTTCTTTTATTTTATGCGTGGAGTTATGCACTTTGATGCCGTTAAAAGTAATCTTTAATCGAATTGTGATTAATATAGTAGTTGGGTGTATGACAAAGTGTAGAGAGAATAGTATTGAGTCAATATATGATTCATTGCTCTCTTGAATTAGGAGTTAACATCTTGGTCGTTTGATAGAGATTAGTGACTCAAAATCCATGATCATGGGAGGAATGATTTATCATTCAAAAGGAGTTTATTATATTTTGGAAATCAAGTAAAATAATTAATTTGGTAATGATGCATAATGTACCGAATTAATTGGGATGTAGGCTTAAATGAAGAGATTGAAGTACATAGTAATCGGTTCATGGTGGTTTATAGTTTATGATTGATATTAATTTTATTACGTTGGATGACTAAAAACTGTTGTTAGATGGTTACCTTAGTCTGTGTATGGATTTACACTACCTTCGTGTATAAAATCGAGAGGGTATCACGTATAGCAAGCAAACATAAATATTATCTATGATTGATTATTTTAGTAGATGTTAAAATTATTCAATTTTACTATTTCTGAATTAGAATTAATGGGATTATTAATTAATTCAGAAATATCAGAAGCTAGTCAAGATTAAGATCAAATATAGATTTATTTGATCCAAAGAATAGAGAATTAGAATAGCCATAATCATAATGATTAATGGAGAATTTAAAGAGTTTATCATTAATGAAAAATTCAAAAAATCATCATAATGATGATTATTGGAGAATATGAAGAGTCATACCTCTTCATATTCCTTGGAGGTTATAAGTAGTCATCCTTAGAAAGATTCAAGTTAAGGGACTCTTTCTTTCCATTTTTCCCTCGACTTCTTCGCTTTCTTCTATTGGAAGAGATCGGTAGTGCTTCCAAAGCTTTGTTGATCCAAGAGACTAGCACCTAACGGATCGTGTCAAGTTCGTGATCTAGTGTGCCTGGATACCGCTAGAGGAGTCACACGTGAGACTCTTATTTGTCTGTGATATCATTCACGCCTATCGAAAACTTGAGATATATTTTTTATATTATTTTGTATAAAATTATATGTACCATGAAGAGATTCATGATTTAAGGGACAAATCTGATTTAGTATATATATTCTTCTGTGCTCCGATCTCAACACCTAGAGCTCTCCCCTTTGATGCTTTGAGTTCATTTAACTCTGTATGTCAACTTTGATTTCCCGAGCTCTCTACTTTGCTTACGGCTCAGCTATTCTTGCAGTTACAGGTCAGAATCGATCATGAACCTCTACCTCTACATGGCTTTTCCACGATCCACACTTTCACAAACCATGATCCCTAGAGCCCAACAACCTCCATACTGTTTAGAGTTTAGATGTTTATCCCCTATAAATATTAAACCTGATGGCGATATGAACATCTTGATCTTAATCTCGGATTAGCACTTTTCCTTCCCTATTATTGTTCCATTACTTGACTTTCATAGCACCATCATCACTTAGGCGTCATATACATGAGCTTTGCTGGACAACTTTAGCTAGTGCCTCTTTGTGTGCAAAACCATCTTCATCCTTTACCACGACACCAGATTTATCATTCAATGCCGCATCAACAATAAATACAAGCATTGTAATATATATTAATCAATAATAGCAGGTTGGAAATGATTAATAATTATATTTTTATATATTTTTTTAAAAAATAATTATATCTTTTGAAGTGGAATGGGAAGAAATAGATATATACATACCAACTAATATAAATATGAAATATGTGTTAGTATAAAAAATATTATTAAACTAACCCAATACATATAATGAATATTTCGGAATAAGCAAAACTTTATATATGTGGTTCAAAACTTCAAATTATCTATTTTTTATACTTGCAATGTTGATGAAAGTTGACCGCCCATACCCACATTTATATGAGATTATTCCTTGATTGTCTCCATTATTCTTTCTCAACCCCACGTTTAATTCTAGACTCCTACCTTTTCATCTCTCCATAGCCATCACCTTGGCATTCACCATCAAATTCCTCAACTCAATCTTGCGAATCTAAGTTTCAAAGTTTGTTTGCTCAAGCTTTCTGAATCCAGCCTCCTCGTTCCTGATTGCACTGTAAGTTCATCGATCGTTTAAATTTCTTGTTCAATTTCCTAGCTCACTAATTAATTATCATTTTTTATTTGTTGATCGTTTCCTTTCTGGAAGCATTGGTTTCTCCATCATCAAACTTTTTCAGGTGGAATTAAGGGATCCATCAGGGGATATGTTAATTACCGCATAACAAATACTTCAGTTCAGTGTAGTGGTGCACTGCATGCATCTCTCTCTCGCACATCAATATCTTAGATCTGACTGTTTTGTCGTTTCTACTTTTATGATTTTCTTTGATTTCCCTTTAGTTTTATAATCGTGAGGTACTTGTCAATCTCAGATTTGAATTTTTGTGTGGACAGAGTTTGATTTACAGATGACAACATACAAGCCCAAGAACATCCTGATCACAGGGGCAGCAGGTTTCATCGCAAGCCATGTGGCTAACCGTCTCGTCCGTAGATACCCTGACTACAAGATTGTTGTCCTCGACAAGCTTGATTATTGTTCTAACTTGAAGAACCTCAATCCCTCGTACTCCTCTACCAACTTCAAGTTCGTCAAGGGAGACATTGCTAGTGCCGACCTCGTCAACTACCTTCTGATCACAGAATCGATCGACACCATCATGCATTTTGCGGCCCAAACGCACGTCGACAACTCTTTCGGTAACTCCTTCGAGTTCACCAAGAACAACATTTACGGCACGCATGTCCTCCTCGAGGCTTGCAAGGTTACTGGTCAGGTTAGAAGGTTCATCCACGTTAGCACCGACGAGGTCTATGGCGAGACCGATGAGGATGCTATCGTAGGAAACCATGAGGCATCCCAGCTACTACCGACCAATCCGTACTCTGCGACCAAAGCAGGGGCTGAGATGCTCGTTATGGCCTACGGAAGGTCATATGGCTTGCCGGTGATCACTACTCGCGGAAACAATGTGTACGGACCGAATCAGTTCCCCGAGAAACTGATTCCTAAATTTCTTCTCTTGGCCATGAGAGGAGAGCCACTTCCAATTCACGGCGATGGTTCCAACGTCAGGAGCTATCTCTACTGCGAGGATGTCGCAGAGGCCTTCGAGGTTGTTCTGCACAAAGGAGAAGTTGAGCACGTTTACAATATCGGAACCAAGAGAGAGAGGAGAGTACTCGACGTCGCCGAGGATATCTGCAAGATTTTCTCCCTAGACCCTGATAAGGTAATCAAATTTGTGGAGAACAGGCCTTTCAATGACCAAAGGTACTTTTTGGATGATCAGAAGCTGAAGAACATTGGGTGGTCAGAAAGGACCCCATGGGAGGAGGGACTTAAGAAGACAATGGAGTGGTACATGAGCAATCCAGAGTGGTGGGGAGATGTTTCAGGAGCATTGTTGCCCCATCCTAGAATGTCGATGATGCCTATCGACATGTCTGAAGACACCAAGGCCAAGTTCTTCCAATCAGTAGACACTACTGCTGCTGGTACTCTGAACAAGATGGTTCATACTCCACATTTGAAATTTTTGATATATGGTAAAACTGGGTGGATCGGTGGCCTTCTTGGCAGGATATGCCAGAAGCAGGGCATAGCATATGAGTATGGAAGGGGGCGATTGGAAGATCGCACACAGCTCATCCTGGATATCCAGAAAGTGAAGCCATCCCATGTGTTTAATGCTGCCGGAGTCACTGGCAGGCCAAACGTCGATTGGTGCGAATCTCATAAGCAGGAGACGATCCGAACAAACGTCGCAGGGACTTTGACACTGGCAGATGTTTGTAGGGAGCATGGTCTGTTGCTGATGAACTATGCTACTGGTTGTATATTTGAATATGACGTCGAACACCCTCAAGGATCAGGCATTGGGTTCAAGGAAGAAGATAAGCCAAATTTCATTGGTTCTTTTTATTCAAAGACTAAAGCAATGGTATATATATCATCTAGCTAGCTTCTTGGTTCTATCAAAATCTTATATGTAAATGTATTTGTTATTGTTGTTATACAGGTTGAAGAACTTCTGAAAGAGTATGACAATGTCTGCACCCTAAGAGTTAGAATGCCAATTTCATCTGATATTAGCAATCCACGCAACTTCATTACTAAAATCGCTCGGTACGACAAAGTCGTGAACATTCCTAATAGCATGACGATCCTAGATGAACTCCTGCCCATGTCCATTGAGATGGCAAAGAGAAATTGCAGAGGCATATGGAACTTCACAAACCCAGGCGTAGTGAGCCACAATGAAATCCTTGAAATGTACAAGAGCTACATTGACCCCGGCTTTAAGTGGGACAATTTCACATTGGAGGAACAGTCCAAAGTCATCGTTGCACCTCGAAGCAACAATGAGTTGGATGCTACGAAGTTGAAGGGTGAGTTCCCGGAGTTGTTGTCCATTAAAGAATCTCTTATCAAGTATGTCTTTGAGCCAAACAAGAAGAACTAGCTAGTTGAGAAGCCTAGTCCAAGTTTGCGGTCTTATGGTTTGTTGTTTCTTCCTTCCATCTCTTGATACTCCAATGGGGATGTGTTTATGGTTGAAATTTGTTAGGACATGCAGAGCATGATTAGTTAATGCATAGCCAAACAAGTTTAATTTGTCATGATTGACTTGTATGGATTAATGATGTTGTACAATTTTAAGCATTTTGAGAGATCTATAACTTTTGGGACTATTTTTTATGCGACATAAATAGAAGTTATCGAGTTTGATGGCTCTCCAAAATATGTGGCATGGGGCATGCATGTTTACAACTACTTGAAAACATTTGTATTGAACTTTCCCTCTGCTCATGCTAGCAAATGTTGTGTTCCCTTCGCATTATGTATGTCGAAATGCACCCTCATCTCCTTCATTCTTTTCTTCTCTTGTTGGATTTTATCGAAGAATTAAATTTCCTCACCCCTTATTCCCCTTCATTTCCCCTACTTATCCTAAAATCTTTTTATCTCTCTTTCCTTGTGTGATCCGATAGCTAGCTCTTGTTGATTTTTCTATTCGATTGTAGGAAGTTGTAGCTGTAACCTCAATGCCCCTTGTTATTTTTTTTTCCTTAAATATCAACTTCTCTAAACATGGTTCACGGAATGCTAGGAAATTGAATCATTAGCAATTAAATATATAGAGTATAGGTGTGCCACTGCATTATTAATTTGTTATTGTTATTATTTCTCTCATTTGTTTTCAAATCCAATGTTACAATTGAGAGCTTGATAAAATGGAAGTAAGGAATGTATCTTGTCATTATTAAATTTTCGTAATAGTCACAAGAGCTTGGTTTATGTAGAAGATCTACAAGATATTATAAACAAGTATAACTAAACTAGGTAGACATAAGAAAATTAGATAAGGTTCATGTTTTTTTTTATTTTCATTAATTTTTGCATGGATCAACTCTTCTTAACCCCTCCCCTTTCAAACTCAATATGGTGATTGTGCTTGATCGGATTGGTTTGGAAATAAGCATGTGTAGACAAGGAGCATGGAGAGGTTTGGTGAACATAGATGTTGAGATAGAGATCAGTTTGATGTTCCTTAACTTAGTTAAGATGTTGGACGACGTAATAAATTGTTTGATCTTTTTTTTTTCTTTTTCAAGATTTTTGAGATTTGTTAAGGAAAGTGCTAAACCACTATGGAAGGCTTTCGGTCATTCATGGCCCTAGTTCTAGTCAACATCATAGAAGGTTTTAAGGAAGATCGAAGAGGAATGTTGATCCTGTCCGGAAGCTGAGTCGGATGAAGGGGGGCCTTGATATACTGAAAGTTGACGGAAAGTTGCTGCGGCGTCTGATCTACCTAGCACCCCTCGGAAAGGTTCGTCCGGACGGCTGACGAAGGAGAATGATCAGGACGATGACACTGCGGCTCTGCGCACACTCAGACGAGCCCACGAGTCGTTAGAGACCAGAAACTAGGGAAAAAGTTCCCGGGTCAGGCCCTCCGACGCTCAAGTCAGGTACTTTTTCCTCAGAAAACATAGAGAAAGGACGAAAATTAAAGACTAGTGAGAAACGACGAGTGAGCGTACCTGTATAAGGGACAAAGTATCCCTTTTTATACTGCAACGGCTGTTTCTGGGGCCTAGCGGGTGTCAGGGAATGTTGACTGTCAGGCTTTGTCTGGCGATGATTGACACGTGACACTTCCTAATAGGCCGGTGGCAAAACCAAAGGCGTAGTGAGCCCCGACTGTTAGAATATTCCCCGACAAACTGATTATTCTCTGACATTCTCTGATAGGCGGTTACGATTTCTCGGCTTGTTTGTCCTGTAGTGCCCGAACGCTGGGTCTGCATTCCGAGATCTGTACTCCGACTTGCTTCTGTATACTGTTATCCGTGGCTCGAACGTTCCGACCTGCATGCCAGGTCTGTGTCCCGACCTGCTTCGATCCGCTGCTATCCATGGCTTGTACGTTCCGACCTGCACGCCAGGTCTGTGTCCCGACCTGCTTCGATCCGCTGCTATCCATGGCTTGTACCTTGACCTGCCTCTGCTGTTATCCATAGCTTGTACGTTCCGACCTGTATGCTAGAGCTGTATCCCGACCTGCCTCTGCTGTTATCCATGGCTTGTACATCCCGACCTGCACGCCAGGTCTGTTTCCCGACCTGTATCCGTCTACTGTTATCCATGGCTTGTACATCCCGACTTGCATGCCAAGTTTGTTTCCCGACCTGTATCCGTCTGCTACTATCCATGGCTTGTACATCCCGACCTGTACGCCAGGTTTGTTTCCCGACCTGTATCCGTTTATTGTTATCCATGGCTTGTACATCCCGACCTATACGCTAGGTCTATTTCCCAACCTATATCCGTCTACTGTTATCCACGGCTTGTACATCCCGACCTGTACGCCAGGTCTATTTCCCGACCTGTATCCGTCTACTGTTATCTATGGCTTGTACATCCCGACCTACAGGCCAAGTCTGTTTCCCGACCTGTACCCGTCCGCTGCTATCCATGGCTTGTACATCCCGACCTGCACTCCAGGTCTATTTCCCGACCTGTATCCGTCTACTGTTATCCATGGCTTGTACATCCCGACCTGCACGCCAGGTCTATTTCCTGACCTGCTATGTTTCGCCCGAGGCCTTTCCTTCTGCGCCTTTATATGGCCGGTGGGCCCACTCCTTAGCTATACCTGGCCTATGGGTCCAGTTTTCAGCTGTATCCGGCCTGTGGGTCCCGTTCTTAATTGCTATTGAGGCTGGGTCTTGTCCAACTCGGAATCCTATCCTTTGACTGCCCCTCAGCTGGGACTCCGAGCACAACTACGTAAGCTTGACTTCTGACCTCCACGTAAGTTTGACTTCTGACCTCCACATAAGCTTGACTTTGACCTCTATATAAGCTTGACTTCTGACCTTCCTGTGGTCTTGACTGCTAACCACATCATCTCACTGACCCCACGACCATGCACCGTATCACAAGCCTCCCCCTCAAGTCTAGTCGAAGGAGGCTCTAGTCCGACTGACTAGACCCGAGTCCCTTTATTACCTGACTTGGTTCTCTTTATTACCTGACTTGGTTCTCTCATCCTCTACCGACCTGTTTTCCATCTATTTTATTCAGAATTTCTCGCAGTCCTAGGAGATAACCGGGCTCACTCTGTGTGCATGTTGACTCCTCAACTTCCGAGCATGTTCTTTTCCAATAAATGTCACACTGTTTTCCAAGCGTCCACTCAAGTTCCGAGGAAATCCCTTCACCTTCTTCTTCCTTATAAAAGGTCCGCACATGCCCGTCTCCTTCTTGCCTCTAGTTATCCTTCTGTTAATAAAATATCTCGTCTCCATGGAACCTACCACAAAACCCAGAAAACTTGCTTCTTTGCTTCAGCAAATCACCCATCTGATGGAGTTATTGGCTCAGAAAGAGGAAGCCTCACTTCAGCAGATTGCCCATTTGAGAGAGTTACTAGCTCAAAAGGAAGAAATCCTGCAGGAGATGACTGCGAGCAAAGATTTTCAAGCGTCCCTTACTCATGAAATGGAAAGCCTCTGGCTGGCCGCCAAATCCAGAACCCGAGCCGAAATCGCTCTCAAGCTGAAGGCTCAATCGGACTTCTAGAGCCAGGTTCACTATATTGTCTATTTGAAGATGAAACACGAGGACGAGGTGACTCTCCTGAAGGAGGAAGGAAGGATTAAAGATGAAACTATTGGGCAACTGAAGCACGGCATCGATCTTATTAAAGAAGATCTAGCTAAAGCTCAAGCTCATCTGGCTAGAAAAGATCAAGCTTCTGGATCTGGCAACAATTTAAACCCTTAAAAAATGTTCTTGTTATTGAAATAACTCATGCTTTTTGGATTTCGTTCAGGATTTAGTCCCCTGTCCTTTGGTTCTGATGTTGATATGTTTCTATAAAGCACCTGCATTTTTCTTGGTATTTCTAATAAAAATAACAAAGATAACTCGCTTACCCCCTCTTCCTCTTACCTCATAACATATGGGCGCCCAGCCAGGGTAATTGAGACACTTGAGGATGTGCCTGCGACCCGAGAATGTGCCTGCAAAATTCCATACTTAGCAAAACCCTTGAAATATGGCTTAATGACCAGTCAGGCACGAGAACTTGCTTGCTGCATTTTGCTTCGGCGAATATAAAGAATGTTGACCGAGAAAATCCATGCATCGATCGGGAAGGTCGTTGGGCGTGAGAGCCTTGCTCACTTATAACTCGCACTGGGACGAGAGTCTGGGACAACCGACCGGTAAGGTCGTTGGGCGTGAGAGCCTTGCTCACTTATAACTCACACTGGGGTGAGAGTCTGGGACAGCCGACCTGGAAGGTCGTTGGGCATGAGAGCCTTGCTCACTTATAACTCACACTGAGGCGAGAGTCTGGGACAGTCGACCGGTAAGGTCATTAGGCGTGAGAGCCTTGCTCACTTATAACTCGCACTGAGGCGAGAGTCTGGGACAACCGACCTGGAAGGTCGTTGGGCGTGAGACCCTTGCTCACTTATAACTCGCACTTAGGCGAGAGTCTGGGATAGTCGACCTGAAAGGTCATTGGGCGTGAGAGCCTTGCTCATTTATAACTCGCATTAGGGCGAGAGTTTGGGATAGCCGACCTGAAAGGTCGTTGGGCGTGAGAGCCTTGCTCACTTATAACTCGCATTGGGGCGAGAGTCTGGGACAGCCTACCTGGAAGGTCGTTGGGCGTGAGAGCCTTACTCACTTATAACTCGCATTGGGGCGAGAGTCTGGGATAGTCGACCTGGAAAGTTGTTGGGCGTGAGAGTCTTGCTCACTTATAACTCGCAGTGAGGCGAGAGTCTGGGACAGCCGACCGGGAAGGTCATTGGGCGTGAGAGCCTTGCTCACTTATAACTCGCACTAGGGCGAGAGTCTGGGACAGGCGACCTGGAAGGTCGTTGGGCATGAGAGCCTTACTCACTTATAACTCGCACTAGGGCGAGAGTCTGGGATAGCCGACCTGGAAGGTCATTGGGTGTGAGAGCCTTGCTCACTTATAACTCACAATAGGGCGAGAGTTTGGGACAGCCGACCTTTAAGGTCATTGGGCGTGAGAGCCTTGCTCACTTATAACTCGCACTAGGGATAGAGTCTGGGACAGCCGACCTGGAAGGTCGTTGGGCGTGAGGGCCTTACTCACTTATAACTCGCACTGGGGTGAGAGTCTGGGACAGCCGACCGGTAAGGTTGTTGGGCGTGAAAGCCTTGCTCACTTATAACTCGCACTGGGGCGAGAGTCTGAGACAGCCGACCGAGAAGGTCGTTGGGCGTGAGAGCTTTGCTCACTTATAACTCGCACTGGGGTGAGAGTCTGGGACAGCCGACCTAGAAGGTCGTTGGGCGTGAGAGTCTTGCTCACTTATAACTCGCACTAGGGTGAGAGTCTGGGACAACCGACCGGTAAGGTCGTTGGGTGTGAGAGCCTTGCTCACTTATAACTCGCACTGGGGCGAGAGTCTGGGACAACCGACCGGGAAGGTCGTTGGGCGTGAGAGTCTTACTCACTTATAACTCGCACTGGGGCGAGAGTCTGGGACAACCGACCGGGAAGGTCGTTGGGCGTGAGAGCCTTACTCACTTATAACTCGCACTGGGGCGAGTGTCTGGGACAGCCGACCTGGAAGGTCGTTGGGCGTGAGAGCCTTACTCACTTATAACTCGCACTTGGGTGAGAGTCTGGGACAACTGACCGGTAAGGTCGTTGGGCGTGAGAGTCTTGCTCAATTATAACTCGCACTGGGGCGAGAGTTTGGGACAGCCGACCTGGAAGGTCGTTGGACGTGAGAGCCTTGCTCACTTATAACTCGCACTGGGGCGAGAGTCTGGGACATCCGACCTGGAAGGTCGTTGGGCGTGAGAGCCTTGCTCACTTATAACTTGCACTGGGGTGAGAGTCTGGGACAGCCGACTTGGAAGGTCGTTGGGCGTGAGAGCCTTGCTCACTTATAACTTGCACTGGGGCGAGAGTCTGGGACAGCCGACCTGGAAGGTCGTTGGGCGTGAGAGCCTTGCTCACTTATAACTCGCACTGAGGTGAGAGTCTGGGACAGCCGACCAGGAAGGTCATTGAGCGTGAGACCTTTGCTCACTTATAACTCGTACTGGGGCGAGAGTTTGGGACAGCCGACCTGGAAGGTCGTTGAGCGTGAGAGCCTTGCTCACTTATAACTCGCACTGAGGCGAGAGTCTGGGACAACCGACCGGGAATTCTTATGAAAACCCGTTTGGAAATACATGTTACTGACCTGGGGGTACTTGCCCAACCAGGATAGTTGTTGCTGACCTGGGGGTACTTGCCCAACTAGGATAGATGTTGTCGACCTGGGGGTGATTTCCTGACCAGGGTAGATGTTGCCGACCTGGGGGTGATTTCTCGACCAGGATAGATGTTGCCGACCTGGGGGTACTTGCCCAACCAAGATAGATGTTGCCAACCCGGGGGTGATTTCCCGACCATGATAGATGTTGCCGACCTGGGGGTGATTTCCCGACCAGGGATTACTTGAAGAGACTGCTTCTACTTCTTCTGTAGGCAAGAGATATACAGTATCAGCTATATTGTGCAGATAAAAATATTAAAATCTTACTCTGCCCTTGGGAAAATGATGCCTTGTGGCCTCGCCACATTCAAATTTATTTCCCGCCACTTTTCTTCGTCGTTTCCCAAGAAGATCGCATAGAAGACGTTTTTCGTACGCCCGCTTCATCTCATGATTTCCTTATTACGTCCATCATTAATACGCTTCCTAGGGAGGCGGCACCTGTCCCATGCCTTTATTACTTACGCCATATGATGTCGTAGACTCCAATCCTTTTTGTACATGCCTTCCCATAAGGGCATGTCGTTCCGTGGTCACTCCGTGATCAGACAACCCTGGGCACCTTACCTAGAAAGATACTCGACCCATCTTTCGATATTCCCTAGGAAAACCTCCTTTATAAGCCCTAAAGGCAGTCCGTTGTCGTTGCCTTGAGCTCTTCGACTACCTTCGTCTCCCCACCTCCTTTATAAGCCCCAATGACGTTCTGACCTCCCTTCCAACCTCCCTGTACATCAGCATCAGTCTTCCTGCGACGTCGTTTCAGAAAAACTTCAAGGCGTGAGCATTCTCTTGTCTATAATACTGTTGGAAGGCTTTTTGTACTCTTTCGGGCTCAGCCTAGTTCAGGCAGAGATAGGGGCTCCGTTACGTAAGACCCCGTTTTCCTTCTTGCTGCTATTCGCTAACTGAGGTATTTTTCTTTTACTTTGCAGAGGCCGCTATGCTTCGTGCCTATTCCTCAAACCTAAAATACCAATCTATTACTGTTTTGAAAGTCGTGAGTGCGGAGTTGAAACAGGGCTTGGCTGCTTCATCCCAATCTACTCCTTCTGCTTGACAGTCGGTCCCTTCCGCTTCACAATTTGCCCCACCTGCGCCAGCCCGGGATGAAGCCTCCCCGACTCTTCCCCTGGATGTCGCTCCTGCGGAAGATTTTGCCACCTTGGAGCAGGCCGAGGGAGAGCGAGCCGTGTCTCCCCCGCCAGCCAAACGTCTACGGCTCCAGCGCAAAAGGAAGAGGGTTACTCCAACGATTTAGGCATATCCTCCACCTCTTCCTTCTAGCCGTCGCTCAGCCGCAACTTCTCAATCTTCAGCGGACAGAGTTGTTACTCCCAACCAGGAGATTACTATGGGACCCGACTAGGAGATTGTTCAGGGACCAGAGGTTCTCGTTCTGTCACTCGAAGTATCGACCTCGACACCCGGGCGGGTTCTAACTTCCGAGTAGGCTATTCTTCCCGCTCAGGCCTTCTCTCCCGGGCAACTCCCCTTTCCCATAATGGACCAGCCCGGGAGCTCTGAAACTGTGTCCGCCTCGCTTCCTGCAGCCGCTCCGGCTTCCACCTCTCGGTCCCGGGGAAAGATCTCCAAAAATTATACCTTCACCGCCTCTTGGTGCCTGCCCTCCACAGAGCCTGATAACGCCGAAGAAGCTGTGGAAGATACTCGTTCTGCTGTCAGCCTGGTTGAGTTACAGGGCAAGTTAGCCACGTCCTGGAGGGCAGGCAATCGGAAATTTTGGAACAATCCATCGATGGAAGGGATGGACCAAGTTTCCCGCCAACTAGTTTCTATGAATTTTCTCTTATCAGGGCTCCTCCCCAGGAATTTCTTATAACTTTTCCTTCTATGCTACCTGCAAGCTTGTTCTGCCGGCCTCAGTGCAATTCAACACGCCACCAACTTACAGAGGGAGAATGAAGTGTTGAAGGCTTATCTTCATGAGGTGGAGTTGCCGCTTACTCGACGCGATCCATTCAACCCCACGCCCGGTGATCTGGCGGGCTATCTTCGGCTGATCGGGGAGTCTGTAGAGTCTGTCCGAAACATCTCCCATTCCGCTTTTGACAAGATAAAGACCTTGGAGGCCTCTCTGAAAACCAGCGAGTCTAAACTGGCTTCTGAGGTAGAATGACGTCGTTCGCTAGTAGTTGAATTGGATGAGAAGGACGCCCGGTTGACCACCCTATCCTCCAATCTGAAGAGTCTGCAAAAAACCCAAGAGAATCTTCAGAAAAGTTTAACAGATGTTCAGGGTCAGCTCACCTCCAGTGCCGACCGGGAAAAGGCCATTCAAAGTCGCTGGGAAGCCAGCCAAGCAACCCTCAAGTCAGTGCAGGCCGATCTTTTGAAGGCACAAGAGACTGCTTCCCAGGGTCAAACGGCTTTAGCTGCAGCTCAAACCGATGCGGAGAAGGCCCGGGCAGAGCTGGCAGATTATCAGGCAGGTGAAGCAGAGCATCTAAGAGCCTACAGGCGATCCTACGTCACCTCTCCTTTCTTCTTGCGGAAGCTTGGGGGTCTGATGAATCTTATGCTATGCTGTGGCGCGGTCGGCGGGGTTTGTCAAATGTTTGAGCAGGATCTACTTTGCGCTGCCCCATCAGAAGATTTCTTAGACACTGCTCGCCTGATGAACGAACTTCCGGCCGGGTCACTTCCTTCCTTCAAAGATGACGACGACTTATTCCTCCTCCCTGAACCTCCTACTGATACTGAGCCTTGATGTGGCAATGTATGCTGAACTTTAATGTAAAAATGAAGCTGCCAAACTTTCGTTCAAACTATTTACTTTGTAATTTCGGATTTGTCTTTACCTTGGACTGTTAACCTTCTTACAATATGTTAACCCTCTTATGATATGACATGACTGCTGGTTTTCGATTTTTCCTTAACTCATTAGCTTTTTATCCGTTGCCTCGTATATTTCCCGACCGATATGAACCGTGGCAATATGAACGTGTGCTTTGACCTTCTGGTTCAAGTTTTATTTGGTCCTGGTCGGGATTCCCTTTTTTACCTCGACCTATTTTCCTTGCTTTTTTCCGCTGACCGCTTAGCTTAGTTTGATTTAGCAAATCGCTCCGGTCTGCGTTTTCTATCCTGACCTGTTTAACTTGTCTTTCTCTACTGACTGCCCTGGCTCAGCCGAACACCCTAGTCTGCTCTTTCCACCGTAATCTAGGTCAGTATAATTCCTGAGCAGGAAATCGAGGATTAAGACCAGACCGGGAAAGCGAGGACACTTTTCCATATAACTGTTGCGTCTTCTCCCGAAATCCGTCTCCTCGTACTTTACGTCGACACTTTTCCAAATATACCCTTAGGCGTTATTTTCAAGGAAGATCCATCGGACCTCTTTGTTCCCGCCAATTATTGTGGACCGATGGATGATATCTGACTAAATTGCCCCTCTGCCTAGTGGCTATAAATACTTTCCCCTCTCTTCTACATGCCATCTCTTCCTCAACTTCTCCTTTTCCCCCCTAAATCCATCGCTGCTCCCGAATCTCAGTTTTTGCGTCGATAGCTTCCCACTTGATCTTTTCTCTTTTTGTTTCTTTTCGCATGGCATCTTCCTTATATCTGTCCTCTCTAGCGGCGATACTCTTTCCTAGCTCGTCCACTTTCGACGAAATAGACCGAGATGATCTGCGATATACCTATGGAGTCGGGGATAACGCACATGTGATCATCCCCACCGGCATACACTAATTTTTTGCTCCTCCCGAGGGATATTGCACCTTCTTTAAAGAACAATTCGTGGTTGGCCTTCGTCTTCCTCTTCACCCCTTCTTTTCTGACGTGTGCCGCCATTTTAAAATTCCCTTGGGACAACTAACGCCGAATTCTATAAGGATCCTCTGTGGATTTGTAGTGCTCTGCGACGTCTGCGAGCTTTCCTGGTCTGCGCCTTTGTTCCACTGCTTTTTCACCCTTCGACACTAGGAAGAAGGCACATTCCGATTTCAACCTCGTCTTCGAACTGCTTTTTTCTCACCTCTGCAACCTTCTGAGTCGAACTAGAGGAAGCAAATTCTTTTTCATTCAATTTCCCATGAGGTAGAGTGGCCCCTGCAATGACAATCATCACTTCCCCCGAGCCCGCCACTAGGGGATTTCCATCTGGATACATCCTATATAGAGGCTTCCTCTCGCTTGGCAGGATGGCAGCTGAACTTGACGCGTTTATTATATGAGGAAGTACTATCCTATTTTCGCCTGAGCTATCTTACTCCTGAGACGCCTCATTCCTTGGGTAAGCTTCTCTTTTAGTTCTCTTCTAACTTTATGCATTTTATTTTTCTTACTATAGCTGACCTCGTACTCTATCTTGTACAGCTGAGGTCTTAACTCGTGCTTTGGAAGTTCAACCTCTTCCTATAAGTGACATGGAGATAATGAGGCGCCATCGAGTTATTTTAGAAAGAAGATCGCTCCCCTACTCGTCTTCGACCTCTGTCGGTGCGGCTTCCCCTGCAAATCCTCGACCCCATCTTCCTCGCCGAGCCGCATCTAATGTCCGACCTGCCTCTTTCGCTCGTCCCGTTCATCCCAGGACTGCCCGTCCATCCTGGCCTGCCGCCCCTGTTCGTCTCAGGGCTCCACCTACAGCCCAGCCCCTCACCCCGATGCTCTTCAATCAATCAATCCTCCCCGAACTACTTATATCCCTGGTCGGGGCCTTGGTCGAAGATCAGCCAACGTACCTTACGCCAGCCCTGCCTTCAGAGAAGCTTCCCGAGCGGCCTGTTAAGCACGTTCTGTGAACGATCGCCTGAGCCGGGATGCCCCTTCTTCTTCTCGGCGTAGGGTTCGACTACCTTCCGATGAATCTGATTCAGATGACCAGCTATTGGCTCAGAGACTTCGCTGCAGGGCCCCTGATCCCATACTAGACTCGAGCCCTTCCACTATTCCTCCTCTGCCTCCTACTGCAACCACCACTTCTCCTTCGCCTCCTATTGCAAACTCGACTCCTGTCCCGAGCCAGGCAGATGTTCCCCCTGCTCCATCCGCGCTTCCATTTGAGCCCCCGCCAGCTCAACCTTCCACCTCGCAACAGCATCAGAGCAGTGAAGCTGGCCCATCACATTGCCCTTCACCAGTTACATCGCCGCAAGAGCCTTCTCATGTGCCCCCTTCAGCTCCTTCTGGGTCAGCTGCTGGGCCTTCTGGATCAACTGCAGGACCCTCACAGCCTCCACCACCTATTCATCACTATTATTGTACCGCTGCTCCCTCTGAGGCTGGGTTACAGTCACGGCAAGATGTTCCCACCATCTTCTTGATAATGAAAGGTCGTTGGCCACCTTGTGGGAAGAAAGTATGCATCAGATGGAACTCTTGCCGCCCCCTGCCCAGATGGATAGATTCTCTGAGTTGTATATCAAGGTAAGATTCTATGATTAATTACCACATCTATTATCCTCCCCATTCTTATCAGATGTTTCCTTTATGTCCCAGGCCTGTGTAGAGTCCCTGATAGTAAACCAGTCCTTTCATGTTGTTCATCATCAAAATAAGATGCTGTGAGACAGGGTAACAGAATTGGAGCTTCAATTGATGGACCCTAAGCAGGCTAGTCATGCCTTGAGAGCCGAAATAAAGGATCTAACCAAAAAGAAGAACCATCTGGAAGTATCCTTGGCTCATACTAACCATAAGCTTAAGATTCTTCAAGAAGAAAAAAGCCAAGTCGATGTCGTGCACCAGCAACGCATGGATCAACAAGCTTTGGAGCATCAACGAGCTATTGATCAATTGACCCAGAAGCTGCGGGCTGCCGAAACTTTAGCACAGGAGCAGGACAAGAAATTAAAATCCCAGGCGGCCCAACTAACGTCTCAAGGGGCAGAACTTCTGGTAGCCCGGACTGAACTGGCCCAGACCCGAGCTACAGTTGAAGGAGTATCTACAGCCCTGACTATTTATAAGGAAGGGGAGAATGATCGCTGCAAATAGAGCCGCGACTTGTACCTGTGTTCCCCAGAGTTTTATACACAAGCAGGACAACGCTTCTCCACATCTGTTGTATATGGTGCGGCTGGGGCTATGTGACAACTTTACGAACAGGATTACTTAAAATCAGCTCCTCTCGCTGAGTTTTTAGATATTGACCGGATCCTTAAAGAGATTCCGGACGACATTTTTGCTCCTTTCAAATGATTCTTATTCACTGCCTGTACATAACATAACTTAAAGACTTCCTATGAGACTTTATTTCTTTTCTCAATGCACATCCATTTGCACTTGAGGTCAACTTTGCTAAAAATTTTTAGGCTGTTGAAAGAAATATTAAGATGTACTGTTTCCTCTTTGACATATCCTCTTACCACCCTGTCTGATCTATTTTTAGCCCCGGCCTGTTATCCCGATCTGTCAAACATTTGTCAGCCCCGCTTCTTCTTCTTCAGATGACTCTTTAAACTCGGTAAGGTCACAAGTAGTTAGCACTCTAGGGTTGATATAACCTTTTGCCCTGATTATCCTGCAAATAATAAGCTCCAGACGACAATTTCTTGATAACTTTGTAAGGCCCATCCCACTGCGGTGCTAACTTGGCCACATCTCCCACAGGCTTAACTTACTTCCAGACCAGATCTCCTTCCCCAAAGAATCGAGGAATCACTCTTCTGTTATAGTTCTACCTCATTCTTTGTTGATAGGCCTCCAACTGAGCTGCCATCCTGTCACGAGTTTCACTAATGAGATCCAGTTCAGTCAACCGCCGCTCTGCGTTTCCTTCATCGTATAATGTCCTCCTGACTGATGGCACTCCAATTTCTATGGGTACTACCGCTTCGTTGCCATAAACCAGATGGAATGGTGTCAGACCGGTACTTTCTCGGGGTGTTGTACGATAGGCCCATAGGATGCTCGACAGCTCTTCCACCCAGTTACCTCCCATATGATCCAACTTAACCTTCAGCCCTCGTACTATTTCTCGATTAACCACCTCGGTCTGGCCATTGCTTTGTGGGTATACCACTGAACTGAAGTCCTGCGTTATACCAAACCCCTTGCACCAGGCCTGGATTTTTTGCCCTTGAAATTGCCTTCCGTTGTCTGACACTAGTTTGTACGGAATACCGAACCTGCAAAAAATGTTCTTCCATAGAAATTGGATGACGGCATCTTCTGTGATCCTAGCCAGGGCCTCTACTTCCACCCAGTTAGAGAAATAATCCACCGCCACCAATAAGAAACGTCTCTGACCCGGAGCCATTGGAAATGATCCCACAATATCCATGCCCCATTGATCAAAAAGACATGAAACTATAGATGTTCTTAGCAGAGTCGTTGGTCGATGTGTTAAATTTTGATATTTCTGGTAGGACAGGTAGGTATTTACCAGTTTGTGAGCATCCCTCTGTAAAGTAGGCCAGAAATACCCGGCCAAGAGTATCTTGCGAGATAATGACCGACCGCCTACGTGGCTGCCACAACATCCCAGATGTATTTCTCACAAGGCCTGGTCCGCTTCCTCTATACCCAAGCATTTAAGTAAGGGTCTAGAGAAGGACCTCTTGTAGAGCTGATCCCCTATCATGACATAAGCATGGGCTTGCTTCCTGACCAGCCGTGATTCTTTTGGGTCAGTCGGTAAGATACCCTGCCTAAGATAGTTGATCATGGGCGCCCGCCAATCAATAGTTGCTTCCCTATTGTTCTACAAATCTATCTGAGCTATAAGGAAGGTTTGTGTCGTTGACCGGTCCAACACCCAAGTGTTTAAGGAATTGGCCATCTTTGCGAGCTCATCTGCCTTCTCATTCTCCGCCCTAGGGATCTTAGTTACTGTGATTTCTGCAAATTCCTTTTTTATCTTCTCATAAGCTTCCCGATATACTTGTAATTTATCACAATTTATCATAAAGTTGCCGATTACTTGCTGAGTTACTAGCTGGGAATCTGAATAAATGATTACTCGGGCTGCCCCTACGTGCCGGGCTGCTTGCAATCCTGCCAACAAAGCCTCGTATTCTGTCTCATTGTTGGTGGCTCGGAAATTCAATCGGACAGCCAATTGGAGTATATCCCCTTGGGGAGATATCAATAAGACCCCGACCCCGCTTCCTTGATGAGTTGTCGATCCATCCACATAGACCTTCCAGGTTTCTTCAGAGTTGGTCTGATGGATTTCTGTTAAGAAATCTGCCAAGGTCTGTGCCTTAATGGCTGTGCGCGGCTGGTATTGTATGTCATATTCCCCTAACTCCGCCGCCCATTTGATAAGCCGGCCTGCTACTTCTACATTAGTCAGAGCTCTTCACATGGTGCTGTTGGTTAAAACTGTGATAGGATGTGCTAAGAAATAAGGTCTTAACCGTCGAGCCATAAGGACCAACCCGTAAACCAACTTCTCGAGGGCCGTGTATCGAGACTCAGCCCCTTTTAATAGATGACTGAAGAAATACACTGGTCGTTGTACATTGTCATGTTCCTTAACAAGCACATCCCCTACAGCCTCGGGGGTGGTCGATAAGTAGACCCATAAGGGTTCTCCAACAACTAGCTTGAATAATGATGGTAGAGCCTCCAAATACTTCTTCAGCTCCTCAAAAGCTCGGGTGTATTCTTCATCCAATTGAAACTTGGAGGCCTTCTTGAGCACTTTGAAGAAAGGAGCAGCCCGGTCTACAGACCTGGAAATGAATCTTGACAAGACTGTTATTCTGCCGACCAGCTTCTGGGTTTCCTTCAAATTCTGGGCAACTTGCATATCACGTAGTGCCCGAACCTTTTCTGGATTAGCTTCTATTCCTCACTCGGTCACCAAGTAGCCCAAGAATTTTCCCCCTTTAGCCCCAAACAAGCATTTCAAGGGGTTCAGCTTCAACCCATACTGCCGAAGAGTCTGGCAGGTTTCTTCTACATCCTTGATCAGGTTCACGGCTAACAGGGATTTGATGAGTATATCATCCACATAAACCTCCACATTGCGCCCGATCTGCTCCCGGAAGATTTTTTCCATCATTCTTTGATATGTGGCTCCTGCATTCCTGAGATCAAAGTGCATGACAGTATAACAGAAGGTACCATCAGTCGTAATGAAGCTAACCTTTTCTTGGTCCTCCACCGCTAAAGGTATCTGATGATACCCTTGGTATGCATCCAACATGCAGATCCTCTCACAGCCGGTAGTGGAATCCACCATCTGATCGATTCGGGACAGAGGATAGCAATCCTTGGGACTAGCTCAGTTGAGGTCTCGGAAGTCTATGCACACCCTCCACTTATTGTTGGGCTTCTTTACTAAAACCATGTTAGAGAGCCAAGACGGGAACTGCACTTCTTGAACATGTCCTGCCTTCCTGAGCTGATCCACCTCGACTCTGATTATTTTGTTCTGATCGGTCGAGAAGTTTCTCTTCTTTTGCTTAACTGGTCGGGAGTTTGACAGTAGATGTAACTTATGCTCCGCTACCTCAGGCCTGACCCCAGGTAACTCCTCTGTAGACCAGGCGAAGACATCCCGGTTACGGATCAAGCATTGAACTAATTCTTCCTTGAGAAGAGGGGGTAGATCACTCACCAAGCGAGTTAAACTTTCAGGGCGGTCAGCATATAATTCTCCTCCCAAGGGATGGGTTCTTCAGCCATAGCCAAAGGCTCTTCTTGAACAGCATGGACGCCCCCATCTTGCATCCTTTGATTCTTCCTGGCCTCCACCCGCACCATATCAATGTAACATCGGCAAGAGACCCTCTGCTCTCCCCTGACTTCCCCGACCTGTTCACCCACGGGGAATTTGATTTTTTGATGAAAGGTAGAAACAACGGCCCTAAATTCGTGTAGGGCGGGCCTTCCCAAGATGACGTTATACGAGGAGGGGGAGTCCACTACTATAAAAGTGATCCTCCGTGTGCGCACCAATGGCTCAGTGCCCAGGGATATGGCCAGTTTAATCTGACCCATTGGCTTCACCTCATTGCCTGTAAATCTATATAGAGATATAGCCACAGGTTGTCAGTGGCATCGATCTGCATCTCCTCGAATGCAGTTCTGAACAAAATATTGACCGAGCTCCCGGTGTCAATGAAAACCCGAACAACTCGGCTATTGGCGATGATAGCTTTGATGATAAGGGCATCATCATGAGGCAGCTCCAGACCTTCTAGGTCTGTCGGCCCGAAGCTGATAACATGGCCATCAATCTGCTCTTGGCTGCATCCAACAGTGTGAACCTCCAAGCGACGCACATGGGACTTGCGCGCTCTTCCCAAATCCCCATCAGTTGGCCCTCCAGAGATCATACCGATCTCTCGAACGGCGGCGTTGCCTCTATTCTCGGTTTCCCGCGCTCCTTCTGGCTTTCCCCCGACCGGGTTGATGAGTAATGGGCCCTGCTAGGTCGGGGCGGGGCTGCCCGGCCTGTCCAGCCGCGGCTCGTTGCTCTTCCATCATCTTGATGACTTGAGGGGCTAGCTCGGGCGACGGTAAGCCTAACTCTGCAGCCCGCTTGGAGTCCCGAGCAAACTGGAAACAATGATTAGTATCATGAGTATGAGATCGATGATAGGTGTAGTACCGAGTATTCCACGGCCCAGGTCGGGGAGCATGCATGGCTGTGACTCGGGGAGCTGGTCTGATCTCCGGCCCGGGACGGAAAGTAGGTTTGGCTTCCCGAGCGCGCGGCAGAGGTTGAGGTGGTGGTTGAGGCACCCTTCTTTCCGGCTTGTTGGTAGAGGGAGGTGGTCTTTCGGCTTTCCTCTGAGCCGCCTGTGCTTCTTCTACTTTGATGTAGCAGGCAGCTTTCTCCACCATCTCATCAAAATTCCGAGCGGGATTTTTGATGAGATCTCTGAAGAATTCTCCCTCTCCTAATCCATGAGAGAAAGTACTCATCAGAATCTCCGAAGTGGCAGTGGGGACATCTTGGGCCACTTGATTGAAGCTGTTGATATAACTTCTTAAGGGCTCAACCGACCCTTGCTTAAGAGCAAAAAGATAATGATCCGTTTTCTGATATTTTTTGCTACTGGAAAAATGGCGAAGGAAGGCCGTTTTGAAATCCAAGAAACAGGTGATGGATCCCTGTGGTAACCCATCAAACCACTTTAGTGCAGAGCCAGCTAAAGTGTTCAAGAAAACTCGACACTTGACAGCATCACTGTATTGGTGCAACAGGGCTGCATTTTTAAACTTGCATAAATGCTCTTCCGGGTCTTTGCTCCCGTCGTACTCTCCAATCGACGGGGCTTTGTAGCCCTTAGGCAATCTCTCATTCAAAATCCTAGCCGAGAATGGTACTCTTTCATCCGGGTCATCTGGAAACACTTCCGGTATGATGAGAGCCTTCCCTTTCTTCAAATCTCTGGGCAAGGAGCTTTCAGCCATGGAGACTTGAGGCTGTTCTTTCTTAAGGCTGAGGCCATGGGGCTCTGGCTGATAATACCCCACGCCGGGCTCGCGATTAGGAACCTGAGGAAACCCCTCAGGCTGTTTTCTCTTAGAGCCCCGATCTGAAACAGGGAGGGGCTCTTTGGAAGCTTCAGCAGGAGCTTGGCGCGGTCGTGAGACAGTCGCTTGCTTCTCGGAGGCGGCTCGCCTCTTAGCCTCCTTGAAGAGTTCGTATTCGCCGGCGGTCATGGTAACATTGATGCGGCCAGACTCCTCCATCTTCACGTTCCGGAACAAGTTGTTGTGTTCCCACAGACGGCGCCAAATTTTATCCCGTCCCGAAGCTGAGTCGGATGAAGGCGGGCCTTGATGTACTGGAAGTTGACGGAAAGTTGCTGTGGCGTCTGATCTACCTGGCACCCCTCGAAAAGGTTCGCCTGGGCGGCTGATGAAGGAGGATGATCAAGACGATGACACTGCAGCTCTGCGCACACTCAAACGAGCCCACGAGTCGTTAGAGACCAGAAACCAGGGAAAAAGTCTCCTGGTCAGGCCCTCCGAGGCTCAAGTCAGGTACTTTTTTCCCCAGAAAACATAGAGAAAGGACGAAAAGTAAAGACTAGTGAGAAAACATCCCTTTTTATACTGCAATGACTGTTTCTGGGACCTGGCGGGTGTCAAGGAATGTCGGCTGTCAGGCTTTGTCTGGCGATGATTGACACGTGGCACTTCCTAATAGGTTGGCGGCAAAACCAAAGGCGTAGTGAGCCCCGACTGTTAAAATATTCCCTGACACACTGATTATTCTCTGACATTCTCTGATAGGCGGTTACGATTCCCCGACTTGTTTGTCCTGTAGTGCCCGAACGCTGGGTCTGCATTCCGAGATCTGTACTCCGACTTACTTCTGTATGCTGTTATCCATGGCTCATACGTTCCGACCTGCATGCCAGGTCTGTGTCCCGACCTGCTTTGATCCACTGCTATCCATGGCTTGTACGTTTCGACCTGCACGCCAGGTCTATATCCCGACCTGCTTCAATTCACTGCTATCCATGGCTTGTACCCTGACCTGCCTCTGCTGTTATCCATGGCCTGTACGTTCCGACCTGTATGCTAGAGCTGTATCCCGACCTGCCTTTGCTGTTATCCATGACTTGTACATCCCGACCTACACGCCAGGTCTGTTTCCCGACCTGTATCCGTCTACTATTATCCACGTATCCATCTCATCTGCCTTCATCTATTTTCTATAATGCTCAATTTTCTCTTCACTAGAATCATCATTAGGTGCATTAGGGCAAGCCTCTAAAAGTACATACTTGAAACCTTCAGCAATCAAGACAATATCTAGGTTTCTTTTCCAATCTATATAATTAGGACCAGTAAGTTTATTCTCTTTGAGAATAACAGCAAGTGGGTTGAAGGCCATTTAGAATCCTAAGAATCACAAAATAAACTTGGTCAATACTCTAAATTTAGAATAATATTGATTCCTTAAACAATATTATTTAAATTTACCAACACCTCAAACACCATGAATTTTGCATGCCACGTTAGTATGGACGTATACAAAATCAAGCATTTGTCAGAGGATATTTTACTCATTAATTTTATTATCTTGTCATCCTAACTTTATGACAAATAAAATTAATAGTTGGTTTTCCTTTGGTCACACAAATAATAGCAGTGACTCCGTTGGGGATGATACTATTAAATGTGCCTAAGTGTGTACTATTACTTGATACTTAGTCCATTAAATAGGATTGTGCCCTTTCAGTTGGAGAAGATCACACACTCCTAAATAATTTCCTATAATCATCCATTTTAGGAAGTTTGATCTAGTAATCTACAAACAAACTCATCCGTTGTGGAGGAAGGCACTCAGAGCTAACACACAAACTTGTTTGCGTCACTTACAGACCAGTAATGGAGACCGTGGAATGTATTTAAAATCCCTCTCCCACTTAGTTATGTAAGGTGAGGAATTTTAACTATGCAAGCAATCATCACATATCACACACACATCATAGTAAATAAAAGTAATAAATATGAAAATTAATTTTTTAACTATTATGGCTTCTTCCATCACTGTCCTCTGTGTGCCACCCGCCCTAGTGTTCATGTCGTCGGGTCCATCAAGCTATTAGTTATAGCCCTAGAGCCAATCATTTGATGATTGTTGTATGGACTCGTTGTATCATATTCTAGTATATAAATAAAGTCATTTTTATGGTTATTATACTTACTTGTATTGGTTCCAAATAACTAAGTATAATAGCATCCTTGAGTAGAAGGTTCTTATCTATATCAATCGATTAGTTGAATCGATAGTGAGATGATATAGAGAACACTACTCTTAATCATTCCTAGTCAAGTATTGACATTCAGGGACAATGTTAATGCGACGAGACTAGCATGTAGGTCAACTCGATGACTTGATCTCACAAGTCATGGATATGGAGATATCAAGTTGACACATGGGTATGCATTGGAGAATGTATATTGAATGACCCGCCATGAGAAAGTATCATGGATCGTTATATGAGTGTCATATACTTTCTCATGTAGCTATTAGTATGACTATTAGTCCTTGGACCTGAAGTCACCATGATTCCTACATAAGGAGTTGCATACTTTAGCTTAGTCAAACGTCACCCGTAACTGGGTGGACTATAAAGGCGATTACTGGGTATGTAACAAATTATGCGGAGGGATGTGAGTGATGTAGATGGGATCCATCCCTCCTATATAACAGGAGTGACATCATTATTCTTGATAGAGTGAGACCACTAAGTGCATGGTCGCCATGCCCAAATGAGTCAATATGAGATATTGAGCTCATTTGATTATAGTGAGTCTACTTGGAGTTCAAGATTTAGATTGATCAGAGGATGACACCGTCTATGCCTCAAATGATCAACCTAGATGTTAAGGATAAAAGAACATTGTCATATATTGTGAGGAGTCACAATTAGTTGTCACAAGGTGATGTTGAATCTCAACATTCTTGTAACTTGGGTAGTAATGATGTGTTGTTAGATACCGCTCATTACTTATGCTTCTAAATGGGTTTAGGAGCATTGCCAACATTACAAGAACCTATAGGGTCACGCATAAAGGGCAATTAGATGGAGATTAGGTTCATATGATGAACCAAGAGGATTAGGTTCATGTGATGAACCAAATTAGATTAAGAGTAATCCAAATTAAATTAATTGAGTTGGACTCGATTTGATTCATGTGTTCAATGGATCTAATTTAGATTATGTTTCATTGAATCAATTTAATCAATGAATAGAGATTCATTATATTAAATTGATTTGAATCAAATGGTTAGATTTGATCAACCATGGGAGAGAAGTGGTCAAGTTTGACTTGACTTGAGAGGGAAGATGAAAGGTCAAGTTTGACTTGACCATTGCCACCTCATTTGTGAGTTGGCATTAGGTGGGCCAATGATGATGTTCCACATCATCAAGGTTGGATTATGTGTGTGCCACATCATGAGGGAGATTAAGAGTTGTGACTCTTGATATCCCATGGAGGTTTAAAACCTCTCCTTGAAGTGGCCGACCACTTAACTCATTGTGAGAGTTTCATTTTGTTTTGTAACTCCATCTTCTTCCTCCTTGCTTTCTTCTTCTCTCCCTCTCCTCCACCTTGGCCAAAACCTCCTTGAGTGCTAGCACACTTAAGAGGTTTTTCTCCACCTAATCGTTCGTGTGGATACACATAGTGGGGTGTTCACTTGACACCCTTGAGATCCGACACCTTTTGGACAAGCGGGATAAGCGAAGGGCTTCGCTACAAAGGTATATCTTTCTTCCATGTAGATCTAAGATAGATCTAGGATTAGAGAAACTTGTACACGAAATTACGAAATTTTTTATCTTCGCACGGATCCGGTGGCATGGGACTTCGAGGTTTCCGCAACGCAAAAGCGATTTTTACGGCTCGAAAGTCCCAACAGTGGTATCAGAGCCACGTGCGAAGCTGTACGAGTTTCATTTTTGTTTTTATGAAAAACATTCAGATCTGTAAGTTTCTGTATATTTATAATTTTTATAGATTTTATGGGTATTTTTCTCGTATAGGCGAAGCAACAAGTGTTTGGACACTTGTAGGCTTCGACTACCGAGAAAACTTTTCCGAAACAGCAAGGTTTCGCCCAAATCATTTTGGGAAAGCCACTTAAGGCGTTGTAAGATCATCGTAGGACACTCGTGATATTAATTTCATGATAAGGGGTGCTGTCCCTAACCCCGCAAGGGGCATTGTCCCGCGATCGCCCTCGAAAATCGCTAAACGGGACCGCCGGAAATTTTTGACTCATAAATTTGTAAAAATAATAGTAAAAATTACAGAAATTTATGAAAAATACATAATTTAGTATTATGTATAATTGTGTGATGGTCATGTCCCAAAACCCCAATTAGATTGGAAAAATTGTGTTGTAATTCATAATATGGCCTGCGTGCCATTTTGTGTGTTTGTGTGTATTGTATATGATCGCAACCTGCGCGTCGTGCCTTCCTTTATTTTATATTCCTGTTATAAATATTTTAGACTCGAATGTAACTCGAGTTTCAAATTTGTAATGTACAAAAATTGAAGCGGTGGAAGGTCCACTCGAGGAGGAGTTACGAGGAGGGTGCGAGCAACACATGGCGGTCAAAGGGAGGAGCTTGGAGAAGCTGTTGACCCTAGGTTGACCATCCGATCTTCTCATTGGCTTGAAAAGATCATAGTAGGGTCATGAACTAACAAAATTTAATTAATTTCAAGCGGTGGAAGGTCCACTCGAGGAGGAGTTACGAGGAGGGCGCGAGCAACACATGGCGGTCAAAGGGAGGAGCTTGGAGAAGCTGTTGACCCTAGGTTGACCATCCGATCTTCTCATTGGCTTGAAAAGATCATAGTAGGGTCATGAACTAACAAAATTTAATTAATTTCTTGTGTATGTATGTGATGCATGCTAGTGTAGAGTAATTAATTAGTGCTTTAACGATTAGATTAGATCTAAATTGCGTATATGATGCACCACGATTAGATTAGATCTAAATCGCGACAACTCAAAATGCCTACCATGCCGTGATACCCATCACTACCTCGATCACATGTTGTTGAATCTGCTAAAGCAGAGCAATGTATATTATCTTGGTAGAGTGTGGAGGGACAATCTTGGTCCCGCCTATCAACGCCTGGGTGAGTACAAACTCAATCAGATTGAGTAAAACTAGTTAAACTCAATTGGATCGGGTTTAACTATAGGCATTTTCCAATGGTTGAAAGATAGGACAAAATCACATTTATATTAACTCTTGGGTATATTAGCCAAAGCTAACTCGAGTTTTAATATAATTGAGGATATTGATCTTATAAACAAGAGTTGCATGGAGATGTAATTGTAATTAGTTACCTACCGATCATACTAAGTCTTGGACAATTTAGTCAAAGCTAACTCAAGGTGTAGTATGATGTGGATCTTGTCCCACATGAATTATAAAATTCAGTGGGAGCATCATTTAGTTAAAGGACTAATTAAATGATTAAGTGGAATATGATATTTATTTTCTACATTTTCTGTTGTAGATTGCCATGTCGTCAAACACGAACACCTTCTCCTTGCGTTCTGTCCTTGATAAGGACAAGCTCAATGGAGCTAACTTCCTGGACTGGTATAGGAACTTGAGAATTGTTCTCACTCAGGAAAGGAAATTGTACGTCCTGGAGACGCCCATTCCCGAGGCACCTCCTGCCACTGCCACGCGAGCTGACCGTGATGCTTATAAGAAGCATCAAGATGACGCATTAGATGTGTCCTATTTCATGCTCGCGACCATGAACTCTGAGTTTTAGAAGCAACACGAGTTGATGGGTGCTTATGATATGGTTGAACATCTTCGTCAACTATATCAAGGACAAGCTAGGCAAGAGAGATTCGAGATCTCTAAGGCACTGTTTCAGTGCAAGATGCAAGACGGGACTCCTGTAGGCCCATATGTACTCAAGATGATTGGGTACATAGAAAACCTACAGAGGTTGGGATTTTCCCTTGGCCAAGAGCTGGCCACTGACTTGATCTTGCAATATTTGCCAGAGAGCTACAGTCAATTCGTCATGAACTACAACATGAATGAAATTGACAAGCCACTGCCCGAGCTACTAAGCATGTTGAGAACTGCTGAGCTAAACCTTAAGAAGGTAAAGCCCAACTCCATTTTGATGGTGCAAAAGGGCAAAGGCAAGGGCAAGCCTAAAGGTAAGGGAAAGTCCCAAGCCAAGGGCAAAGGCAAGGCACTGAAACCCAAAGGAGGGGTTGCCAAGGATGCTACCTGCTTCCACTGCGGTCAGACCGGACACTAGAAGAGGAACTGCAAAGTGTACCTGGAAGATCTTAAGAAGAAAAGAAGTGAGACTTCTACTTCAGGTATATATGTTATAGAAGTCAATCTATCTATTTCCTCATCATGGGTATTAGATACCGGATGTGCTTCTTGTTAGAGTGTATACTAAAAGCCTAGCTTTTGGTATAAACATTTATCTAGAAATAAGAATCACATTGGTCAAATATCTACATTTATGATAAATGTAGTTGTTCAATTAATTTATATTGTAGATAACATGGTGTGTGGTGTCACACACAGAGGATCATGTTATCAGTACCTTATAAATTATAAACAGTAGCTCACGACCATAATGGAAAGGAACAAATCATTGGAAGGTCGTAGTGTAATTAGGTATTAGTTTATCTTAACTATATAATTACACTAGTACACTTAGAGTGTATTGAGTAGGACCATTAGAGGCCGTTTCTTTTATACTGACTTTATAAAGAAACAAAGACCTCAGTTATTATGGAAGTGTGTGCTCTTAATCCTAATATAATAACAAGCACATATATTTGATATTTATTTCTTTAATTTATCAATGGGTGAGATTTAGTTCGATGAATCAATAAGCCCGATAAGTTGGGAAATGATATCACTTATAGTGTGTGTTGTTGACTATAGAAGGAAACTGTGTCCTAGTGATCTAGGTTGAGAATGTCCCCAAGAGGAGCTCATAAGGATTGTCATGTTAAACCCTGCAGGTGGACTTAGTCCGACATGACGATGAAGTTGAGTGGTACTACTCTTGAGCTAGATATTAATTAAGTGAGTTGTCAGTAACTTACTTAATTAGTGGACATTTGTTATCTTAAACACAGGGAGACTAACACACTCATAATAAGAAGGAGCCCAAAATGTAATTTGGGATTGGTGCGGTAGTTCAATAATAGTTCTTTAGTGGAATGAATTATTATTGATGAAATTAAGTTGTGTGTTCGGGGCGAACACGGGATGCTTAATTTCATCGGGAGACCAAAACCAATTCCTCCTCTCGGTCCCTATCGTAGCCTCTAGTATATAGAGATTTATACCCACCGCATACCCACCTTCTTACCCATCCAATGGGGTCGGCCAAGCTAGCTTGGAACCCAAGCTAGGGCCGGCCAAGACCAAGTGGATGAGCCATGTAGGTGGTCGGCCAAAGCTTGGGTCCCAAGCTTAGGTGGCCGGCCACTAGAATATTAAAAAAGATTTTTATTAAAATTATTTCTTATGTGGATATCATGATTTTAAAAGAGAGTTTAAAAATTAAAAATTTCCTTTTATAGCTTTCTACAAAAGATTAAGAGAAGAGATTAATCTCTTTCCTTATTTGTAGTTTAAAAGGACGATTTTAATTTTTGGTTAAAACTTTCCTTATTTGTAAATCATCTACATGTTTAAAAGAGAGTTTAAAATTTGAAATCTTTCCTTATTTGTTGATTAAAGGAGGATTTTAAATTTTAAGAAAACTTTCCTTTTTAACCATGTTCATGATTTAAAAGAAAGTTTAAAAATTAATAATTCTCTTTTATTAGTTTCTACAAAAGATTGAGAAATGATTTGATATCTTTCCTTTTTGGAGATTAAAAGAGATTTTAATTTTTAGAGATAACTTTCTTTTTATCCACATGTTTAAAAGAAAGATTTTAATTTATTAAATTTCCTTTTTTAAACCAATCATGAAGGGATTAAATTATTGGAGAAATTTTATAAATTTCTGGAGATAAATTAGGAAGTTTTAATTAATTAAAACTCTCCTTGTTTGTAGCTTTGGTGTGGCCGGCCAAATAGAATTGAGAAAGAAAATTGTTTTTAATTAAATAATTTTTCCTTTTCAATGGAAAAAGAATTAAGGAAATTTTTATTAAATTTTCCTTATTCGCCAGGATCAAGGATTATAAAAGAGGGGGTAGAGGAGGCTTCAAAGCTAACGACTCTATTCTATTTTTCTTTCTCTTTTCCTTGGTGTTGTGGCCGGCCAACTTCTCTTCCTCTCTTCCTCTTGGTGGTGGCCGAACCTTCTCTATTGGCTTGGAGCTCTTGTGGTGGCCGGATACTACTTGGAGAAGAAGAAGAAGAAGGAGACAAAGCTTGTATCCCTTGGAGCTTGGTTGGTGGAAAAGATCTTCATCTTTGGAAGCTTTGTGCTTGCGAAACTTGAAGAAAGGAGAAGAAGGTGCTTTGGTGGATTCTCATCTCGAAGATCGCTGCCCACACAACGTCCGAGGTTAGAAGAGGAATACGTAGAAGATCAAGAGGTCTTTCTAAAAGGTATAACTAGTATTTTTCTTTCCGCATTATACTAGTTATTTTGGAAATAATACCAAATACAAGAGGCTTACGATTCTAGTATTTCAAATATGTTTTCAAGTTGTGTTCTTTTGTTTTATTTTTCCTTGTGATTTGATTGTTCTTTTCGGTTAACCTAAAGTTATTTTAGGAAATTAAATATTAGATTTCTATAAAAGGTTTTGTCTAGTCGGTGGTGGTTGCTCCCATATCCAAGAAGGCCATGTGCCTCGCCACGTCAGTACTGGGAACCAATTATGGAAATTAATATTTAATGGAATTAATAACTTAAGGTGATTTGGGTCGAACGTGTTAAGTTCCGCAGGAGATCCAAGTCAAAACCTAAAAGAACAAATAGATTAAGTTTTGGATCAAACGTGTTAAGTTCCGCAGGCGATCCAAAATTTAATTTAAAAGAACACATGGTAGCTAGGAAAAGGTTCAGACCTTTGTACAAAATTTTTGTACAGTGGAACCTCTAGGCTTTCCAAGTAACAACCAACACTTCTCACATTTGTACTAATGTGCAGGCGCTGAGAAATAGCAGAGCATTGACGAAGGGCGAGGTGGACCTACGCGTAGGCAATGGAGCACGGGTTGCCACTGTTGTTGTAGGGACCTACTATCTATCTCTGCCCTCTGGGCTTGTACTAGAACTAGATGAATGTTGTTATGTGTCTGCTCTTACTAAGAACATAATTTCAGTCTCTTGTTTAGACAAGAAAGGTTTTTCATTTATAATAAAGAACAAATGTTGTTCAGTTTATTTAAATGATATGTTCTATTGTAGTGCACCTCTGATGAATGGACTCTATATTCTAGACTTAGAGAACCCCATCTATAACATAAATACTAAAAGGTTCAATTCAAATGAAATGAACCAAACCTATCTCTGGCACTGTCGCTTAGGTCATATAAATGACAAACGCTTATCCCAGCTCCATAAAGATGGTTTGCTGGACTCATTTGATTTTGAATCATATGAGACATGCGAGTCATGCCTACTGGGCAAGATGACCAAGACTCCCTTTAGTGGACACAGCGAGAGAGCGACTGACTTGTTAGGACTCATACATAGTGATGTATGTGACTCTTTCAATGTCGCTGCTAGAGGTGGTTATAGGTACTTCATTACATTTACTGATGACTTCAGTAGATATGGTTATGTGTATCTAATGACACATAAGTCAGAATCCTTTGAAAAGTTCAAAGAATTCAAGAATGAAGTACAGAACCAGCTTGGCAAGAGTATTAAAATACTTCGATCAGATCGAGGTGGTGAATACCTTAGCCATGAGTTTCGTGACTATCTAGTTGAGTGTGAGATTCTATTCCAACTCACTCCTCCTGGAACACCATAGTGGACTGGTGTATCCGAAAGGAGGAATCGTACCCTATTAGATATGGTACGGTCTATGATGAGTCACACAGATCTTCTTATATCTCTTTGGGGCTATGCTCTGGACACAGCAGCCTTCATACTCAACCGTGTTCCATCTAAGGCTGTGATATAGACACCATATAGGATATGGACTGGGAGAGATGCCCAGGTGTCTTTTATGAGGAGTTGGGGTTGTGAGGCTTATGTTCAACGTCAAGTCTCGGACAAACTGGGACCCAAATATGAGAAGTGCTATTTTATTGGATATCCCAAAGAAACGAAGGGATATTACTTCTATATTCCTAGTTAACACAAAATAGTTGTGGCTAAGACTGGAGTTTTTCTAGAAAGGGACTTTGTTTCTAGAAAAACTAGTGGGAGTACGTTTAATCTAGAAGAAGTTCAGGATATGGACCATAGCACTGAAGCCTTGATGGAAGTTGAAATGGAACCACAAAGTATTTTGGATGATGAGATTGTTCCACAAGTAGTTGAGGAACAACAACCAGTTCAAGTAGACCTACCTCTTCGCAGGTCTGATAGGGTACATCGTCAGCCTGAGAGATACTCATTTCTCTTGTCTGACCATGATGACGCTATGCTCGTTGAGAATGAACCTACCTCCTATCAGGAAGCTGTGATGAGACCAGATTTTGAGCAATGGCTAGAGGCCATGAGATCCGAAATGGAATCCATGTACACCAACCAAATATGGACTTTGGTTGATCCACCTGAAGGGGTAAAATCCATTGGGTGTAAGTGGGTATTTAAGAGAAAGACTGACATGGATGGACTTATATATAAGGGTCCTCTGGTAGCTAAAGGTTTCAAGCAAATTCAAGGTATTGACTATGATGAAACTTTTTCTCCAGTAGCTATGTTTAAGTCCATTCGGATCATGCTTGCTATTGCAGCATACCGCGATTATGAGATCTGGCAGATGGATGTCAAAACCACGTTTTTGAATGGAAACCTGCTCGAGGATGTGTACATGACACAACCTGAGGTTTTTGTATATCCACAGCATACTGACAAAGTATGCAAGCTGCATAAGTCCATTTATGGACTAAAGAAAGCTTCTCGGAGCTGGAATCTTCGATTCGATGATGCAATCAAACAGTTTGGTTTCATCAAGAATGAAGATGAACCCTGTGTCTACAAGAAGGTTGTAGGGAACACAGTTGTCTTCCTTGTATTGTATGTGGATGACATACTACTCATTGGGAACGATATCCTTTTGCTGCAGTCTGTAAAGACTTGGCTAGGGAATTATTTTTCAATGAAGGACTTAGGTGAGCCCATATTCTAGGTATATAGATCTATAGAGATAGATCTAAGAGATTGCTTAGCCTAAGTCAAAGTATATATATTGACAAGGTATTACTACAGTTTGCCATGCAGAACTCCAAGAAGGGATTTTTGCCGATGTCACATGGTGTGAGTCTTTCGAAGACTCAAAGTCCCTCTTCTAGAGAGGAGAGAGACCGCATGGATACGATCCCTTATGCCTCAGCCATAGGATCTATCATGTACGCCATGCTATGTACTTGTCTTGATGTCTCGTATGCTTCGAGCATGATGAGCAGATACTAGTCAGATCTAAGTGAAAGTCACTGGATAGCAGTCAAGAATATTCTTAAGTACTTAAGAAGGACTAAAGAATATTTCTTGATATATGGAGGCGATGACGAGCTAGCTGTAAAGGGTTACAGTGATGCTAACTTCCAAACTGACCAGGATGATTATCGATCGCAGTCTGGGTTCGTGTTTTGCATAAATGGTGGTGCTGTGAGCTGGAAGAGTTCGAAGCAGGACACAGTCGCTGATTCTACAACAGAGGTCGAGCATATTGCTGCATCAAAAGCAGCAAAGGAGGCAGTTTGGATCCACAAGTTCATCACTGAGCTTGGGGTGGTTCCTAGTATAGCTGATCCGATAGAGCACTATTGTGACAACAATGGAGCAATTGCACAGGCTAAGGAACCTGGCTCACACCAACGGACCAAACACATACTACGGCGCTTCCATCTCATTCGAGAGATCATCGATAGAGGAGATGTGAAGATTTACAGAGTACCCACTGAGGCTAACATCATAGATCCCTTGACCAAGGCTTTGGCACAAAGAAAGCATGATGGTCACACTAGGTCATTAGGGCTTAGAGCCTACACTGATTGGCACTAGTGCTAGTGGGAGATTGTTAGTTAGAGCCCTAGAGCCAATCATTTGATGATTGTTGTATGGACTCGTTGTATCATATTCTAGTATATAAATAAAGGCATTTTTATGGTTATTATACTTGTATTGGTGTCAAATAACTAAGTATAATAGCGTCCTTGAGTAGAAGGTTCCTATCTATATCAATCGATTGGTTGAATCGATAGTGAGATGATATAGAGAACACTACTCTTAATCATTCCTAGTTAAGTATTAACATTCAGGGACAATGTTAATGTGACGAGACTAGCATATAGGTCAACTCGATGACTTGATCTCATAAGTCATGGATATGGAGATATCAAGTTGACACATGGGTATGCATTGGAGAATGTATATTGAATGACCCGCCATGAGAAAGTATCATGGATCATTATATGAGTGTCATATACTTTCTCGTGTAGCTATTAGTATGACTATTAGTCCTTGGACCTGAAGTCACCATGGTTCCCTATATAAGGAGTTGCATACTTTGGCTTCGTCAAACGTCACCCGTAACTGGGTGGACTATAAAGGCGATTACTGAGTATGTAACAAATTATACGGAGGGATGTGAGTGATGTAGATGAGATCTATCCCTCCTATATAACAGGAGTGACATCGCTATTCTTGATAGAGTGAGACCACTAAGTGCATGGCCATGCCCAAATGAGTCAATATGAGATATTGAGCTCATTTGATTATAGTAAGTCTACTTAGAGTTCAAGATTTAGATTGATCAGAGGATGACACCGTCTATGCCTCAAATGATCAACCTAGATGTCAAGGATAGAAGGACATTGTCATATATTGTGAAGAGTCACAATTAGTAGTCACAAGGTGATGTTGGATCTCAACATTCTTGTAACTTGGGTAGTAATGATGTGTTGCTAGATACCGCTCATTACTTATGCTTCTAAATAGGTTTAGGAGCATTGTCAACGTTACAAGAACCTATAGGGTCACACACCAAGGGCAATTAGATGGAGATTAGGTTCATATAATGAACCAAGAGGATTAGGTTCATGTGATGAACCAAATTGGATCAAGAGTAATCCAAATTAAATTAATTGAGTTGGACTCGATTTGATTCATGTGTTCAATGGATCTAATTAAGATTATGCTTTATTTAATCAATTTAATCAATGAATAGAGATTCATTATATTAAATTGATTTGAATCAAATGGTTAGATTTGATCAACCATGGGAGAGAAGTGGTCAAGTTTGACTTAACTTGAGAGGGAAGATGACATGTCAAGTTTGACTTGACCATTGCCACCTCATTTGTGAGTTGGCATTAGGTGGGCCAATGATGATGTTCCACATCATCAAGGTTGACTTATGTGTGTGCCACATCATGAGGGAGATCAAGAGTTGTGACTCTTGATATCCCATGGAGGTTTAAAACCTCTCCTTGAAGTGGTCGGCCACTTAACTCATTGTTAGAGTTTCATTTTGTTTTGTAACTCCATCTTCTTCCTCCTTGCTTTCTTCTTCTCTCCCTCTCCTCCACCTTGGCCGAAACCTCCTTGAGTGCTAGCACACTTAAGAGGTTTTTCTCCACCTAATCGTTCGTGTGGATACACATAGAGGGGTGTTCACTTGACACCCTTGAGATCCGGTACCTTTTGGACGAGCGGGATAAGCGAAGGGCTTCACTACAAAGGTATATCTTTCTTCCATGTATTTCTAAGGTAGATCTAGGATTAGAGAAACTTGTACACGAAATTACGAAATTTTTATCTTCGCACGGATCCGGTGGCATGGGACTTCGGGGTTTCCGCAACGTAAATAGCGGTTTTTGCGGCTTGAAAGTCCCAACACAAGCTTCCTTTTTTGCTGCGCCTCTGGTCCTCCATTGGTACCACGCCTTGTAAGGATACGATCCGCAACAAAAAATAAATTTTTACATATATTGATCCTATATTCCACAAGGGAATGCACAAGAAGTTTAGATCGAACAAAATGTAAAACCCCTAGGTCTAATACAGCTCCTGCTGTATTTAATAAGTACAATCATGCACACACATAAAAATACCCTTGACATGTCCAAGGACCCAATCACACACAATAACAATAAGCCATAATAGTTGGAGCCTGCAATCACAGAGTTAGCATATCCTACTATTATCCTGCCTAAATTATGTATGGCATGTGCATAATTAAACTGAAAACCAAACACACAAAGGCAAACCCTAGTTCTGATACCAATTGTTGGTTGCTACTCGGAATACCTACTAGTTCCCTTGTACAAAAATTTTTGTATAAGGTCCGAACCTTTTCCTAGATACCATGTGTTCTTTAGAAATTAAACTTGAATCGCAAGCGGAACTTAACACTATTGATTCTAAGTTTAACTTATATGTTCATAGAGGTTTAGACTTGGATCGCAAGCGGAACTTAACACTATTGATCCAAGTCAGACCCATGTTACAAAGTCGATCAAACATGAATTTCAAGGATCGGCTCCCAGGACAAACATGGCGAGGCACTTGGCCTTCTTGGGTATGTGATCTGTTAGTGAGAGCCCTAGAGCCGATCATGTGATGATTGTTGTATGGACTCGATGTATCATATTCCTATATATATTTACAAAGGTATTTCTTTATGGTTATTATACTTACTTGTATTGGTGCCAAATAACTGAGTATAATAGCGTCCTTGAGTAGAAGGTTTTATCTATATCAATCAATTGGTTGAATTGATAATGAGATGATATAGAGAACACTACTCTTAATCATTCCTAGTCAAGTATTAACATTCAGGGACAATGTTAATGCGATGAGACTAGCATGCAGGTCAACCCGATGACTTGATCTCATAAGTCATGGATATTAGATATCAAGTTGACACATGGGTATGCATTGGAGAATGTATACTGAATGACCCGCTATGAGAAAGTATCATGGATCATTATATGAGTGTTATATACTTTCTCATGTGACTATTAGTATGACTATCAGTCCTTGGATCTGAAGTTACCATGGTTCCCTACATAAGGAGGTGCATACTTTGGCTTTGTCAAACGTCACCCGTAAATGGGTGGACTATAAAGATGACTACTGGGTATGTAACAAATTATGCGGAGGGATGTGAGTGATGTACATGGGATCTATCCCTCCTATATGACTGGAGTGACATCATGATTCTTGATAGAGGGAGACCATTAAGTGCATGGTCATGCCCAAATGAGTCAATATGAGATAGTGAGCTCATTTGATTAGAGTGAGTCTACTTGGAGTTCAAGACATAGATTGATTGGAGGATGACATGGTCTATGCCTCAATTGATCAATCTAGATATCTAGGATAGAAGGACATTGTCACATATTGTGAGAGTCACAATTAGTAGTCATAAAGATGATGTTGGATCTCAACATTCTTGTAACTTGGGTAGTAATGATGTGTTGCTAGATACCGCTCATTACTTATGTTTCTAAATGGGTTTAGGAGTATTGTCAACGTTATAAGAACCTATAGGGTCACACACAAAGGGCAATTAGATGGAGATTAGGTTCATATGATGGACCAAGAGGGTTAGGTTAATGTGATGAACCAAATTGGATTAAGAGTAATCCAAATTAGACTAATTGAGTTGGACTCAATTTGATTCATGTGTTGAATGAGTCTAATTTAGACTATGATTCAATGAGTCAATTTAAACCAATGAATAGAGATTCATTAAATTAAATTGATTTGAATCAAAGGTTAGATTTGATCAACCATGGGAGATAAGAGGTCAAGTTTGACTTGACTTGAGAGGGAAGATGAAGGGTCAAGTTTGACTTGACCAAATGCCACCTCATTGTGACTTGGCATGGGCCGACCAATGATGATGTTCCACATCATCAAGGCTACATCATTGTGTGCCACCTCATGAGGAAGACCAAGAACCATGACTCTTGGTATTACATGGAGGTATAAAACACTCAATAAAGTGGCCGACCACATCATGAAGAGTAAAGCATTAGTGTGCTCATTCAATCCTTCTTCTTCTTCCTCTCTTCTCTTCTCTCCTTCTCCTCCATTGCCGAGACCTCTCAAGGGTACTAGCACACTCTAAGTGGTTCTCTCCACCTTTTGCCCGTGTGGATACGTGTAAAGGAGTGTACACTTGACACTCTATGAGATCCGGTAACCATTTGGACGAGCGGGATAAGCGAAGGGCATCGCTACAAGGGTAAAACTTCCTTTTTCATGTAGATCTAAGGTAGATATAGTGTAGACAAACATGTACATGAATATTTATTTATCTATCTTCGCACGGATCCGTGGCTAGCTTCGAGGTTTCTGTAACGCAAAAAGCGGTTTTTGTAGCTCGAAAATGCTAACAGGATCATCCATCACTGCCTAGATAAAACCTTTCAAAGAAATTTAATATTTAACCTTCTTCTAGTAACCATAGGTTTAACTGCTAAGAACAATCAAATCACAAAATCGAAAAAGAAAAGAAACACAAAATCGAATTGTAAATCTGAAACCTAGAATCACTAGCCTCTTGTGTTTGGAATTCATACAAAGAAAAACTAGTATGATGCAGAAAAGAATTACTAGTTATACCTTTCTTTATAAGCAACAACCTCTTGATCTTCTATCGTATTCCTCTCCTTATCTCGGACGTTGTGTGGGTAACGATCTACCGAGATGAGAATCACCAAGTTCCTTCTTCTTCCTTCTAAGTTTCGGCCACCAAAGTTAGCACATATAAATACATTAAATGAAGTGTTCGACAGTCTCCGGACTTTCCGGTTCTGACTTTGGATTTTCGCCCGGAAACCCTAGGTCGAACCGACGCCTACTGTTCCCTCTTCTGGGGAACGCATCCTCACCTACTCCCCTCAGGAGTGTTTACCTTTTGCCAGTTCGGTCCTCCAGACCGATTGGACTTTTGCTCGGCGCTCAAGTCTTCCGGTCTTCATGTTGGACGCCCGCTCCACGACCTGTCCAGACTTTCACCCGGTTCGCGACACCAGGATTTAAACTTAGGGTTACCGCCCCCTAGGATTTTTGCCCGAAGCCTTCGACCCGCCAAGGCTTTCCGCATAGGGTTACCACCCCCTATAACCTAGGGTTACCGCCCCCTAGGATTTTCACCTGCCTAAGTACACTTAGGACTTTCGTGCAAAGCTCATTGAACATATTAGATAACAAAACATCTTAACTTTGAACCCTTTGACATAATCAAAATATTGGTTCGATCGTCAGATGCTTCCGCACCAACACCCCCTTAAAGTTCTTGTTGACTCTGTTTCTGTAGATTCCATTACTGTTGGACCCTCACAACTATTGTTAGTGGCATAATTTGAAGTACTTTCTTTAGCCTTCTCAATCCTCAGTAATCTCTTTGCATGAGCTGCCATAGTATCCACAAGAAATGATGAGTACCCTAAATTCTAGAATATTGTCAAGCTCCTTGATGCCCCATATCTTGCAAAAGGAAGCAGCCTGTTAGGCATTTGAATTACAAAGAAAATAAAGCAAGAATGAAGACAAACGACAGTTATATTACAATAAGAAAAAATATGATAATAAAATAGATCAGTAAATAAAATTTACACACCGGTTAAACAATAGATTACACTTAATTATTGTCAATCCATGTCCCATCATAGTCTTCACGAACGCATGATGGTTCATTTTCATCTATTCCGTCAACGTCCATTGATTCCATTGATATAAGAGGGTAGTACTTTGATAGTTGATTGTAGCATTTTCCAACTCATCACCATCTATGTATTCCATGTAATCCCTAGTAGGAATGACAAGTACAACATGCCATGCAGGATCTTGAGGATTTGCAATGCAGAATATCTGCTTTGCTTGACTCCCTAAGATAAAAGAGTCAGATTTAAATCCAATTCTGTTGAGGTTTATCAATGTGAAACCAAGTTCATCAACTTTAATACCGCTATTATTCTCAACCCAATTACATTTAAACATCAGAACTTGAAAATTGTGATAATCAAGTTCCCAAATTTCTTGAATAACTCCATAGAAAGTCATGTCCGATACAATTGGATTTTTGTCCTTTGCATTAGCAACTTGCATTGTCTTTGCAACTAAGCTTACTCCGAAGTTTTGAACAGCTCGTGTATCATCGCGCTCTTTTGTATGATAAGTAACTCCATCAATCAAATAACTAGAGTACTTCAACACTTGATTGCTAGGTCCGCGAGCTATCCACTTCAATCTTTCTGATATTTGACAGGTGGAATTGGCAACTGCTCTCACACGATCACGTAACCAGCTAATAAATGTCCGGTTATGGTCATCTTGTACCCACTTTTTGGACTTGGCTTTATGAGGAAAGCTTGAGTTTAAAAATTCCATGTGTTCCCTAATGAAATGATTACGAATAAGTTAACTAATAGAATACTAATAAGTTAATTAGTAGAACGTAAGAACACTGCAATAAAATATTAATAAGTAAGAGAATTACTCGATATAAGGATTAACATAAACATCATTTTCCAAGATATAAGGATGTGCTTGATGTAACTCATCATGACAAGTTGAGTGTATTACTAAGCTAGATAGAGGCCTAGTAAGTTGTACTTGTCGATGCCTTGATGGGATCCTAATTATATGCACACTGACATGTAATCCGAGCAAAATTCCACAGCCTCTTCAGCAATATAACATTTAGCTATACACTCTTCAGGACGATATATTGTGATTTTTCACATACCCTTTCAAGATCTTCATGAATCTTTCAAATGGGTACATTGGCCTATACCAAATCGGTCCAAACAATTTGACCTCTCGTACAAGATGAACGGTTAAATGAATCATTATATCAAAAAAAGATGGGGGAAAATATTTTTCAAGCAAACACAACACTGTCACAATCTCTCTTTGCAAATCATTCAACTTCGAGACATCTATCACTTTATTACATAGCACGTTGAAGAAGCCAGAAAATCGAGTGATAGTATCTCTAACATGTTTAGGCAAGACACCATGGATGGCGACTGGAAGCAATTGTTGCATCAAAGTGTGATAGTCGTGTGACTTAAGGCCAATAAGTTTCAAGTCTTTCATCGACACCAAATTTTAACATTGGATGAATATCCTGTGGGGACCTTAATTCCAAACAAAGAATTGCAAAGTTTTCTTTTCTCATCCTTACTTAGTGTATAACAAGCCGCTGTTAAAAAGGTTCTCTTCTCCCCCATCTTCGGTGCAAAATCAATCCTCAATTTCATCTCCACAAGGTCTAGTCTTGCAGCTACTCCATCCTTTGATTTTCTAGGAATGTCAAGCAAAGTACCGATCAGACTTTCACACACATTTTTTTCAATGTGCATCACATCAAGAACATGCTGAACATGTAGTGTTGGTGCGGGAAGCATCCGACGATCGAACTCAAGTTTTGATAATGGAAAAGGGATTCAAAGTTAAGTTTAGTTGTTATCTAATGTGTATGATTGAGTGTTTCAGGAAAGTCCTAGCTGCGGTTAGGCAAGTGGAAAACCTTAGGGGATGGTAACCCTAGGTCATAGGGGGTGATAACCCTATTCGGAAAGTCTTGCGGGTCGGAGCTTCGGGCAAAAATCCTAGGGGCAGTAACCCTAGGTTAAAATCCTGGTGTTGCGAACCGGGTAGAAGTTTGGACGGATCATGGACTGGACGTCCAGCATGAAGACTGGAAGCATCGAACGCTGAGCAAAAGTCTAGTCGGTCTGGAGGACCGAACTGACATCAGGTATACTCTCTTGAGTAGAGTAGGTGAGGACGCGTTCCCCGCAGAGGGAACAGTAGGCGTCGGGTCGACCTAGGGTTTCCGGTCGGAAATCCAAAGTCAGACCCGGACAGTCCGGAGGCTGTCAATATTTTATTTACTATGACTATTATGTGCTAACTTTGTTTTGCAGGGTATGTGTTTGGGACTAACACATTTTGCAAGAACAAAGGAGCAAGTTACATCTCGGATGAATAGTACCTGAGGCACCTCCATGGAGCTTGGAGGCACCTCAGGTACAAGGCTGAAGCTGGCTGTGAAGTGGAGCTAGAGGCGCCTTCATGGAGACTGAAGGCGCCTTGGACCATTGCTTGGAGACGCCTTGGAGTTTTGATGAAAGTGCCTTCAAGTGGATAACAGGCAGCGTGAAGGCCTTATCGACAACAATCGGAGCGGGATAAAAATTAGGGTCTGAGACGCCTTGGAGCTTGATGAAGGTGCCTTGAACACCCTTTATAAGAGAGTCTCGACCAGCAGCTCAACACATCTTCTTCCAAGTAATCCTTCTGCAACCAACTACTAACGAGACAGTCCGACAAAGCTATAACTCGACGCTGACAACCCGGAGCTTCAGATTTAGCATTTTAGTTGTCGGTATAAAATTTATTTACAGCTTTTTCTGTACTTAGCTTGTAATAACTTTACGAAATATAGGTGTTGCTCAAAGTAAACGTTCAACGAATGTGGGCCTTGGAGTAGGAGTCATCACAGGCTCCGAACCAAGTAAATAATCTATGTCATTCTATGTTTGTGCTTAATTCTTTTACACTTTTCGCTACTTAACTCGTCGAGTTTTATGAATCCTAAATGAAATAGCCACGAGCGTTATTCACCCCCTTCTAGCGCTTCTCGATCCAATAATTGGTATCAGAGCAGGGTCGCTTCGATTTGGTGCAACCACCAATCAAGCATATTTTTTGTGGTTATTTTCAATTTTACGGAGTCAATTAGAATTAAGCTTAATAGCTACATTCTAATTCTTTTTTCTCAGAATCGATTTTTGCTTGAAGTTGGTGCAACACCACTCGAATTCGTTTCTTTTTTACTATTTTCATACCGCACTGCTAATCCAGGATCAAGTCTTGGTATAATTTTTTTCTTTGTGTGCAAGTTTTTTTTAAATGGCCCTCCAAGAAGGATTTAGCACAGTCCGCCCGCCACTCTTCTCCGGTGAGGACTTTGGCTATTGGAAGAACTGGATGGAATACCACCTCAAGATGCAAGTCGAGATGTGGATTATTATCCAGACCGGTCTCGATCTTCCACATGACGACACCGGAGAACTAGTCTCATGCGTCAATTGGGACACCAGCATCATGAAGAAGGTGGAAGCCAATGCCAAAGCAACCTGCATGCTACAATGCGGCCTAACAAAGGAAGAACTCAACAGAGTCGGACCATTCTCAAGTGCGAAAGAGTTGTGGAACAAACTAATCGAGCTACACGAGGGCACCTCCGATGCTAAAGTAAGTAAGCATGACTTAATTTTTAATAAATTATATAGTATTAAAATACAAGAAGGTGAGATGGCCAGCCAACTCCATGCCCGAATTCAAGACCTACTCAATGGTTTATATGCAATTGGACAAAAAGTAGAGAACCGGGACATCGTGAGGTATGCCTTAAAATGCCTTTTCGAGGAATACCTTGTGGGCATCCATGGTAGATGCTTACAAGGTTTTCAAGGATCTTTCTTCTATTAAATTAAATGAAATGTTTTCTGAATTCTAGTTGCATGAGCAGATTAATGCACGCTCGATCGAAGAGGGTATAGCTTTGGTTGCAGGTACTAGTAGAATGCGCGAACCGACATCAAGGCGCAAAACCAAACCCGAGTCCAAAGACGAATCAGACGCAGAGGACGAAGACGAAGTTATTTCCGAACTGATAAAGCTCGTACGGAAGATATGCAATTCGAAAAAGCCGACTCAAACGAACACAAAGGACAAGACTAGAGTCACTTGCTACGGCTGTAACCAGAAGGGACACTACAAGCCGGACTGTCCAAATCGGAAGCAACGAAGGAAGAAGGCGTTGAAGGCAACTTGGTCTGAGTCATCAGATGAATCCGTGTTCGACAAAGAAGAACCGACAAGCTTCCTCGCATTGCCAGTACAAGTAAACATTGACAAAACCGAGAGTGAGTCAGACACCGAGTCCGAGCGAAGCCACAGATCCGCATCCGTTTCCGAAGGAGCAAAATCCACTGTAAGATCTGTAATTTCTGGTATTAATATAGATAATCTAGAAAATTTACAAAACCTAGTACCTTACTTGTTAAAGAAGTTGGCTAAATCCAACGTCCGGGTCAAGTCACTCCTTAAGGAGGTAACAGTCCTTAAGGAAGCGACTGACTCGAGTTCTTTAACTGAGCCAGTTCAAATTGGAAACTCAACTCAAGTCTAACAACTTGTGGAAGAGAATTCTAATTTGAAAACTCAAATTAAAGAACTCAAGGACACGTTGGAACGGTTCAACTTGGGTTCCAAGAATCTTGATCTAATTCTTGGGAAACAGAGAGCTATTTTCAACAAATCCGGACTTGGATTTAAAACCAAAAGAAAATACAAGGCATATCTATCCTTAGTAAACAGAAATAAAATAAACATAGTCCAAGCATGGGTCCCCAAATCAAACTTAGTTAATCAAGTCGGACTTAGACTATATTGGGTCCCCAAGGATCAAATATACTACTTTGATAAATCATATCGAGGCTATGATTCAGGGGGAGCCAATAGAAAGACCATCTTAATAAACAAATAAAATTGATTAATGATTGTTTATTTATTTTCTTTATAATATGCATATTTAGATTAGGATAGATTAAGGACCTAGGCATAATTTACACTTGCTTAGTTAAACCTAGGGGTTTCAAAAAGAAAATTAAATATACAATATATTTGAGCAGTTCTGTCTTGGGAAGGCTGGATGTTCCCATACCCAAGAAGGCCTAGTGCCTCGTCACAACCTGGGAACCAATCTTTAAAATGTGTATTTAATTAACTAATTAGAAAACCTGAGTTTAACTCAAATGTAAATTAATCCATAGAAATAACCTAAATTGAAGATAACCATCTCATAAAACTACTTAAGATTACCTAATTGATAACTTAGAATCGGGTGAGATGGATCTAGGTTGAACTTAGTCTAAAAATAATATAAATTCAATCTAAAACAAATTAATTCAGTTTAATCAAATTGTAATAATTATAAAATCATTTTCAAAATTACTTTAAAATTCTTTTAAAAAATTATTTCACAATTACTTTAAAAATATTTTTTAAAATTATTTCAAAATTACTTTAAAAATCTTTTAAAAATCATTTTCAAAATTACTTTAAAAATCTTTTAAAAAATTATTCCAAAATTATTTCAAAATTACTTTAAAAATTATTTCAAAATAACTTTAAAAATATTTTAAAAATCATTTTCAAAATTACTTTAAAAATATTTTAAAAAATTATTTCAAAATTACTTTAAAAAACTTTTAAAAATTATTTCAAAATTACTTTAAAAATCTTTTAAAAATCATTTTCAAAATTACTTTAAAAATCTTTTAAAAATTATTTCAAAATTACTTTAAAAATATTTTAAAAAATTATTTCAAAATATTTTAAAAAATCCTTTCAAGATTATTTCAAAAGTATTTTAAAATCCTTTAAAAATTATTTAAAAAATATTTTAAAAAATCCTTTAAAAATTATTTCAAAAATATTTTAAAATTCTTTCAAAATTATTTGAAAAATATTTTAAAAATCCTTTATAAATTATTTCAAAAATATTTTTAAAAATCCTTTAAAAATTAATTCGAAAATATTTTAAAAAATCCTTTAAAAATTATTTCAAAAAATTAAAAAATCCTTTAAAAATTATTTCAAAAAATTAAAAATTCCTTTAAAAATTATTTGAAACTTATTTTAAAAATCCTTTAAAAAATTATTTGAAAAATATTTTTAAAATCCTTTAAAAATTATTTGAAAAATATTTTAAAAATCCTTTAAAAAATGATTTGGAAAATATTTTAAAAATACTTTACAAATTATTTAAAAAATATTTTAAAATCCTTTAAAAATTATTTCAAAAATATTTTAAAATCCTTTAAAAATTATTTCAAAAATATTTTAAAAATCCTTTAAAAAATTATTTGAAAAATATTTTAAAAATCCTTTAAAAATTATCTAAAAAATATTTTAAAAATCCTTTAAAAAAATTATTTAAAAAATATTTTAAAAATCCTCTAAAAAATTATTTGAAAAATATTTTAAAAATTCTTTAGAAAACTTATTTGAAAAATCATTTTAAAAATTCTTTAAAAACTTATTTGAAAACTTATTTGAAAAATCATTTTAAAAATTCTTTAAGTTTTAAAAATTCTTTAAAAACTTATTTGAAAAATAATTTAAAAATCCTTTAAAAAATTATTTCAAAAATATTTTAAAAATCCTTTAATTATTTGTAAAATATTTTAAAATTTTTCTCAAACTCATTTTAAATGTTTACAAGAAAATTAATTTAAGTGTTTACTTCGATACTCACTTTTCTCTCTTGTTTATTTTGATATATGACAAAGGGGAGAGTATATGGAAATTCAAAGGAAATTCAAAGGAAATTAAAGAAAATTCAAAATAAAAAGAAATCTTTCTAAGTGGGAGCTTCTATTAAGGGGCAGCTTTAACGTTCTTATGTTTTATTTATGCTTGTGCTCATTTATACTTATCTTTATTATATTTTTTACTTAACTTTGAATTTCGGTTGCCATAATAAAAAAGGGAGAGATTGTTGGTGCGGAAAGCATCCGACGATCGAACTCAAGTTTTGATAATGACAAAGGGATTCAAAGTTAAGTTTAATTGTTATCTAATGTGTATGATTGAGTGTTTCAGGAAAGTCCTAGCTGCGGTTAGGCAAGTGGAAAACCCTAGGGGGTAGTAACCCTAGGTCATAGGGGGTGGTAACCCTATGCGTAAAGTCTTGCTAGTCGGAACTTCGGGCAAAAATCCTAGGGGGCGGTAACCCTAGGTTAAAATCCTGGTGTCGCGAACCGGGTAGAAGTCTGGACAGATCATGGACCGGACGTCCAACATGAAGACCGGAAGCATCGGACGCTGAGCAAAAGTCTAGTCAGTCTGGAGGATCGAACTGGCATCATCTATACTCTCCTGAGTGGAGTAGGTGAGGATGTGTTCCCCGCAGAAGGAACAGTAGGCGTCGGGTCGACCTAGGGTTTTTGGTCGGAAATCCAAAGTCACACCCGGACAGTCCAGAGACTGTCAATATTTTATTTACTATGACTATTATGTGCTAACTTTATTTTGCAGGGTATGTGTTTGGGACTAACAAATTTTGCAGGAACAAAGGAGCAAGTTACATCTCGGATGAACAGTACCCGAGGCACCTCCATGGAGCTTAGAGGCGCCTCAGGTACAAGGCTGAAGCTGGCTGCGAAGTGGAGCTGGAGGCGCCTTGATGGAGACTGAAGGTGCCTTGGACCATTGCTTGGAGGCGCCTTGGAGTTTTGATGAAGGCGTCTTCAGGTGGATAACAGGCAGCGTGAAGGCCTTATCGACAATGATCGGAGTGGTATAGAACTTAGGGTCTGAGGCGCCTTGGAGTTTGATGGAGGAGCCTTGAACACCCTTTATAAGAGTGTCTCAACCAGTAGCTCAACACATCTTCTTCCAAGTAATCCTTCTGCAACCAACTGCTAACGAGACAGTCCGACAAAGCTACAACTCGACGCCGACAACCCGGAGCTTCAGATTTAGCATTTTAGTTGTCGGTATAAATTTATTTATAGCTTTTTCTGTACTTAGCTTGTAATAACTTTACGAAATATAGGTGTTGCCCAAAGTAAACATTCAACGAACGTGGGCCTTGGAGTAGGAGTAGTCACAGGCTCTGAACCAAGTAAATAATCTGTGTCGTTCTGTGTTTGTGCTTAATTCTTTTACTCTTTCTGCTGCTTTACTCGTCGAGTTTTATGAATCCTAAATGAAATAGCCACGAGCGTTATTCACCCCCCTCTAGTGCTTCTCAATCCAACATGTAGATGTTTCCAATAATCAAGTTCAAAGAATATAGATTTCTTTTTACAACATGATACAACTTTGCCTTACTTTAACTGAAATTTCCCATTCGCTTTTCCCGAACGATAATTAATTCTTTCAACTCGATCCAAAATTTCATGCCTAGTTAATGGTTTCGGTGTGGGGTTAAGCTCTGGGTTCCCATTAAATGTTTTTTTTTTGCCTTCGATAAGGATGATTTGTAGGAAGAAATCTTCTATGGCCTGTATAACTCATTTTTCTACTATGCTTCAACCTTGTTGAATATGTTTCTTCACCACAAATAGGACATGCATAATATCCTTTCACAACGCAACCTGACATGTTCCCATATGCAGGAAAATCATTGATTGTCCATAGTGTTGGGGTTGCAAGGTTGCAAACATAGTCCCATATTGAAAACACATGGGAAAGATCATGGGTTTATAAGAGAAAAGATATCTCCATTGGCATGAGGCCTTTTGGGGAGAGCCCAAGAGTAAAACCATGAGGGCTTAGTCCCAAAGTGGACAATATCATGCCATTGTGGAGATATCTAAATTCTTTTTGATCCTACAATTGATATTAGAGCCCGGACTGCCAGAAGGTTTAACCGCCGACTGTGCACAAGAGTTATGGTCTGATTGAACCATGTGGGTACAATATTTACCTCGAACAAAGAAAGTGGAGCTCCTATGTTCGGATCAAGAGGACCAGACACCAGGCAGGAAGTCCTAGTTGCGGCTAGGCAAGGAAGTCCCAGTAGGTCGGGTGGACCGAGGGGCAGGAAGACCTGGTGGGTCGAAGATCGGATGTGGGAAGCCTATGGTCCTTTGTTTGAGGGGGGATTGTTGGGGTTGCAAGGTTGCAAACATAGTCCCATATTGAAAACACATGGGAAAGATCATGGGTTTATAAGAGAAAAGATATCTCCATTGGCATGAGGCCTTTTGGGGAGAGCCCAAGAGTAAAACCATGAGGGCTTAGTCCCAAAGTGGGCAATATCATGTCATTGTGGAGATATCTAAATTCTTTTTTATCCTACACATAGTAAGATAGCCCTAAGCAAGAAATTTTCTTCTCGATGTACATCATATGCATCAACACCTATATCCCATAATCTTTTCAAGTCATCGATCAAAGGTGCTATGTAAACGTCAATATCATTTCTCGGTTGTTTGAGACCTGAAATCAACAAAGTGAGCATCATAAATTTTCTCTTCATACACAACCATGGAGGAAGGTTGTAAGTGATCATCACAACTAGCCAACAACTATATGCAGAACTCATCAAACTATGGGGATTGATCCCGTCTACTAATAAGGCCAATCTAAGATTTCTAGGTTCAACAGCAAAATTTGGCCACTTGTGATCCACTACTTTCCAAGCAGATGCATCAGCCGAATGACGCAAGTATCTGTCAAGTACTCTTTTATCAACATGCCAAGTTAACTCCTTACTTATCTCCTTATTCCGAAACAATCTTTGAAATCTTGGAATAGGCAAGAAGGACCAAAGGACCTTTGTAGGAACTCCATTTATCATAGCTTTTTTACCCAACTTCCACCTTGACGTCCCGCAAATAGGACAATTAGTCAAATTCTCATACTCCTTCTAAGATACAATCATTAGGACAAGCATGAATTTTCACATAATTCATTCCTAAAGCACATAAGCTTTTCTTTGTATCATACAATGATAAAGGCAATTCATTATCATCAGGAAGCATTTCTCCAAACAAACTTAGTAAATCTGTGAAACTTTTATCATTCCAACTATATTTTGCCTTCAAGTTATACAATTTCACAAGTGCAGATAACTTTGTAAATTTGGTACACCCTGGATATAAAGGTTTATCGACATCTTCAAGTAGCTTATGAAATTGGTTTGGATTCTCTGCATAACTATCAAATGTAGCATGTACCATATCAATAGGTTACTCGACAAAAAATTTCTATTCATCTTTCATTGAGTTATTGATCGTAGATCTTTCACCATACCAAATCCATTTATGGTATGTTAAATCTATACCATTACAACACAAATGCGCCCTTATAATGTCAACATTTCTCTTCTGTAGATTACCACATCTTGAACATGGGCAAGGTATTTCATTCGGATCGGTAGCGTTTCGCAATGCAAATTCCAAGAAAGACTCTACCCCAACCTCATATTCATGTGATAACCTATTCTTTGGCATCCAATTTTTGTCCATTTTTTTATAACTATCAGCCCAAAACGCGTCAAAACCTACCTTCAAAAAACTATACATCATACAACAAGTTCAAAACACAATCTCAAGTACCAGATACTATAATAAAACATTCAAGATAATAGAGTAATACTCAACATAAATCAACTGGACAGAAATACAAGTTTGGGATATATTTTTGGATACAATGAAGTTTAGCAAACTAGCACCGCTCAGGAATATTTAAATAGGTTGTTAAAAATTTTATAAAATCAACCATGCATGTACGTATTTGCTTGTTCAATTAGCATCAATTAGTGTGTCCCCTCTTCTCTTCTTTATATACACAACATATAAACAATATTAAATGAGCATAAATAATAAAGATGACAATTAATTCAGATTATGAAAATAGTAATTAAACTTGAGGAAAATACAAAAAATACAAATTCAAAATTTCCCACCACATTGAGGAAGCAAGAGCAGGTAAAGGGCATGATGAAACAAATCAAAAGCTAAAAAGAAGAAGAAAAGAGAATGCTGCGCTTGCAAATACAAGCATAGTGGAATCAAAAATAGGTGTCATTTTTTGAGAAAAAATTTATGAATGAAATAGGGTTTTGTAGATTTGAATCTACCTTGACTATGGCTCCGCGAAAGAAGACAAGATGAACAAAAGGCTCCGCCAGTGAAAGAAGCAGCAGTGGAAGGTCAAAGGGCCTCGTCGAGCTCAGAAACCCGCTCACCAAGAAACGAGAGGAGAGCACACCGTCGTGGAGGAAGATCCAGCGGAGGTAGACGGTCGGTCGACAGGACGACGTGAAGAGATTGTATGAGGAGAGGGAAAGAAAAATGGCTAGGGTTGAACACGAAGGGGAAGATACGGCGTTGAAAAGATATTCAGAGAGAGGGAAAGCAAAATCTGTGCATGAGGGGAAAAAAAGACCAAAGTCAAATACAATGATTTTATCAAAACTGTTGTTGTAGCCCTTAAAAACACGGATAAAGACAATGGTTTATAAAATCGTTGAAAAAAGTGTTGTTGTTTTAAAAAGAAGTCGCTCAATGACAATAGTTTTCACAAAATCATTGTGAAAACTCATAGTTTTTTCACTCGTTTCAGAAAACTCGATCAGAGATATATGCAGCAGAAATAAAGAAACAAGATAGAAATGAAAAGCAATCGCTAACACTTTGGTTTTACTTGGCTCGAAGCCTGTGACGACTCCTACTCTAAGGCTCATGATTGTTGATCACTTTCGTTGGGCAATATCTCTAGATCCAAAAAAAATTTATACAGAACAAGGACAAGTATGAAGCATTACAAATATTGAAATACAACTTTTTACCGACAACTTGGTGAAATCATTCTTCTCACTTGGTCATCGTCGAAGCAGCATTTGGATGTTGTTGAAGTGTTATGAAGTAGCACACAAGAGCTTAAGTTATTCTAAATTCGTTATCCAAAGTGTTGGTCGAGACCCCTTTTTATAGCCACCTCAAACCTGATCCAGATCCACTAATCTTGGGATCATGTTTGACTCAACTCTGATCGGTTGACAGATCCCCCAGATCGGTCGATCGATCCTGCCTGAATCGGCCAGGCTTCCTATCCAAGTTCTGCTGCTTGGATACAAGTCTTCGTTTGATCGACCGATCCTGCCGTATGACCGACCAATCTGCCGATGATCTCTGACCCAATTGACCTGGTTCGATCAAGTTGCTTCTTATCTTGGTTCGCTCGACTGAACCCGATGTTCGGTTGACCGATCTCTTGGTTGAACTCGGTCCACTCGCTAGAAATCTGATCTTACTAATTAAAGGTTTGGTCGACCGATGCTTGGTTTGGTCGACCAATGCTTGGTTTGGTCGACTGATCAAGGATAAAATTTCATCATGTAAAATGTTAGTTTCCCTATAAAATAGAGTTAGGTAAATAGCACATAATAACAAAGCAATATATAACTTTTGACAGCTTATATGGGTTAGGTTTCATAGGTCCCCGGTAAGAAGGAGAAAGGATATAACCAAACGGAGAAGGTAGGCTAATATCGGCCGGGGTATACCTCAAAAGGAGGTAGGTTTGTATCGACCGAAATATGCTTCCAAGGAGGAAGACTCATATCAAGTAGCATATACCTCAAAGGAGGTAGGCTAATATCGACCGGGATATACCTCAAAAGAAGGTAGGTCTATATCGACCGAAATATGCTTCCAAGGAGGAAGACCCATATCAAGTAGCATATACCTCAAAGGAGGTAGGCTAATATCGGCCGGGATATACCTCAAAATAAGGTAGGTCTATATCGACCGAAATATGCTTCCAAGGAGGAAGACTCATATCAATTGGCATATACCTCAAAGGAGGTAGGCTAATATCGGTCGGGATATACCTTGAAAGGAGATAGGTCTATATCGACAGAAATATGCTTCCAAGGAGGAAGACCCATATCAATTGGCATATACCTCAAAGGAGGTAGGCTAATATCGGCCGGGATATACCTTGAAAGAAGGTAGGTCTATATCGACCGAAATATGCTTCCAAGGAGGAAGATCCATATCAGTTAGCATATACCTTAAAGGAGGTAGGCTAATATC